>NW_016107420.1:445570-466996 GCF_001604975.1 Cebus imitator
GGTTCATGTTTACAGAACTTTGCAGCTTTTTATGGAAGGAAATTTTAGACAGAACCTAAACATATATAGACTTATTAGTAAGTCAAAGACAACTTCTATAGAATAATGAACAACTGTTATAAGCAGTTTTTGCTTTCTCATCACATGCATGTCAAATAAAAAATCCAGATAGAGTTTCTGAAATCTTGGTGGAGAAATATGAAAGAAGGAAAAAAAAAATCCAGAGAAAAATAAAAAATAACCTTCTCAATATTACCAGTATTCAAATAAATACAGATTAATTCAATGATAGCTGCTACTTTTGTTGGTCAAATTGGTAAGTAAATCTTAATAATACCTGAATCCATGTGGCTCTAATATTCTACATCCAACTGAGGCTGTCAACAATGTAACTGGTAACAATGTTTATGATAGAAATTTGTTAATATTTACCAAAAGCTTTGCTAGTAAGTATCAGAATGTGGCGATGAAATAAGAGCCTTAAAATAATGACTGTTAAACCCTCTCTCTATATGAAGAAATCCTAAATTTAGAGTTTCCTTCCCTCATACCTCAAATTACTTTTGAAATAGAATTAGTGATTATACATTTCTAAAGAGAACAAAATCTGGAAGTTACTATTAAAGCTTTAGATAGGAAATAGATTACAATCTTAAAAACAAATTCAAGAAATGTAAAGTATGGAAAAGTCTATTTGATCACATTTTTACATATCTGTCAATAAATATGATATCATACATTCAATATCAATGTTTCCCAAGGTTTCATAATGTTAAATTAACAAACGAACACTTTATAGAAGAGTGGGAGAAACAATAGGCCAAAATATCTGAGTCTATGTCAGCTGCTGTCACTATCCATCTGACTTTAGGCAAGTGTTTAACCACAAAAGCTAGTGCTCACATTATTTCTTGACATAATTGCATATACTCTGGCCACATTTAACATATAAGGTATCTAAGTAATGAATATAATAGACCTGCATTAACAAAGGGATCTATTTTGGTCATAAAATATTTTCCTTTTATTCTCTGATAGTTCCATCATGTTTATATATATATATATATATATATATATATATATATATATATATATATATAGTTGGAGTTTTGCTCTTGTTGCCCAGGCTCGAGCGTGATGGCACAATCTTGGTTCACTGCAACCTCCGTCTCCTGGGTTCAAGCAATTGTCCTGCCCCAGCCTCCCCAGTATCTGGGACGACAGGCGTGTGCCACCACACCCAGCTAATTTTTGTATTTTTAGTAGAGACGGGGTTTCACCATGTTGACCAGGATGGTCTTGATCTATTGACCTCGTGATCTGCCCACCTCGGCCTCCCAAAGCGCTGGGATTACAGGCATGAGCCACCCCTCCTGGCCTATTTTTTTGTTTGACTTATTGAATCACAAAATGCGCAAATTAAGGATGCCTTTTCCATGCAAGCCTTTGGTAATATTGATGATATATCTTTCTATTTCTGTCTATTATTCATGTTCACGTAATTTTCCTCACAATTTTCAATCTCCTTTTAATTTCCAAAGACTTGCTATCATTGAAGACAATCTTGATGTCAGTTACTCGTGAAACTTTCTCTGACTATGCCTGCTTACATGCCAAACCGAGCCACTAAACATCAATCATTATTTGTGTTATTAATTGCATTTTCATGTATTAGTGGTTTTTCTCCTTAACTTCAGGTTAAACTGCATGAAGTCAGCTATTTGGGCATCATTCCATCCTTCTTCATCTTTTCAAAGTGCTTTGCATAGCAAACATTCTATAAAATTACAATTTTGAATGAGACAGTGTGCAATCTGAAAGGGATGAGATGGACACTAGCGACAGGAACCAGAGAGAAGATAGTCATGATGTTTGTTTAATGTGTTATATCTTCCAAATGTTTTGAAATTCATCTTTCTAAATCACAGATCTGTTCAAGTTACTATTTAAATTCAACATGCCCTGACCACCAAAATGACAAACTTTACAACAAAGGATGTCTTCGAGAGCATTCTTTCAAACATGAATAACAAAGATTGATATCATTAATTTTAAAAATCTGGGTATTAAATATAATAATCAATGTATACTTCTTTATACAGAGTCCATCACATAATAATTGTTCAGTAAGTATTGTAACTTAGGTGTCATTATCAAATATTTCTAATATATGAAATATTTAGAAATAGAACAAAGTGAAAACTTTTAAATTTAACATAAAATTATTTTTTCTTGGCATTAGCTTATTATGAGTGTATTTCTACCTGAACACCTCCAGATAAATTTTTTTTAAATAAAATCATATGAATATTTGAACACATAGATCTATCTGCTTGTGAAATAGCATATATTTCAGTATTTGTCATCACAGTTAATAATATAACTTATTAGTATGTTTTAAAATAGTCTTGAAGTGATCATCATGTGAAATACCACTGCATAATATGGAAAGTCAAATATAGATTTAAAATCCTGATGTAACTTCATCACTTTAAATATAAGATAGTGAGGCATCTTTGTATTTTTCCATTGCCAAACTTTAATATCTGCCGAATGTATTGCCAGCATCCTGTTCTAACAGGCAAGAAATCTTAGAATTATCTTTTGATCTCTCACCCTGCTTTCCTATCTATTCCAACCATAAAAACTGCTGCTTTTTCATTTAGTTGCCTCAAAAATTTATTTGTCTCTTTTTTATTTTTTTCCAGCCAAATATGACCTGGACTTTGAATAAATATACATTTTCAGAATCAATATATTTTTAACGTCTAAACTTCAGATTATATAGATCAAGGTGGAGAATTTATCTGTGGATTTCTTCATAAAATTTCATAAGCAATCATTTCTGTTAGACTTTAATATTTCTCCATTAGATTAGTTTATGTCATTCCATCTTTTTAATACTTCCTTTTGTTATATAAACTAGTCATACATTGCATATATTATTTCAAACTGCCCATGTTCTTTAAATAGATTCTAATCACCATGTGTGACATATTTTCAAATCACACAAGATGAATACCTGGTTAGATAAACAGAATGAGGTACACACATATGAAAATATTATTTACAAAATCTTTGGACTAGAATTAAAAGTAGGCTGGGTATGGTAGACAATATGTGAAATATTAGGGGAAAGAGATTAGGCTACGTATATAGATAAGAATATACTGAACAAAATGAGTATTAAGCCAGAAATGCAAAATGAAGTATTGTCTACCTGGTAGGAAGGCAGAATATTTTATGATTGTTTTAAATTCAAAAATATTTAAATGGCTAACTCCAAAATGGATCTAAGCCCTCAGATTTAATGTTCTATGAGGGTTTAACAGATATAGGCACACATTTGTAGATACATTAGTATTTTCATATTTAAACATTTTGAGTTCAATATGATTTGGAAAACATGCATCCTTTTCTCTAATTGGTAAAAAGTTTCTCTGAGGAATATATTTTAATAATAGTATAATGATACAATAAGATGAAGATCTCATTAACACTGAGTTGGCATTTGCTATATCACAATACTCCCTGAAGATTTCTACTTTGATCTCTTTTTCTTATTTCAATTAAACAATAAAAAAGTTATAATCATAGTCGCATGAATTAACATGTTGTGTCTCCAGGAAATATAAAAATACATTGCCTTGTTATAGGATTTTTCAAATGCTCAAGCCCTTTCCTTAAAAATCAGTGTGTAGCAGATAATTTTTGACAAGAGTGTACACTTACATAACTACCAGCCCAATCAAGACCTAGAAAACTACCACCTACCAGAAAATTTCCTTATGTTTCTTTTTACAATTCAACTATCATAATTACATAATGTCTAATCCAGGAAACAACTGATCTGATTTGATTCAGCATAGATTATTTTTTCCTCTTCTAGAATTTATTTTAAAAATGATTCATACAGTATGCTTTGTATGGACTCTTGCATTCAGTATAATTTTTATTTAATTCTTCTATTGCCCAAGCTGGCCATGAACTCTTGGCCTCAAGCAATCTTCCTGCCTCTGCCTTCCAAAGTGTTGGGATTATAAGTGTGAACCTCTGTGCCTGTCCTTAAACTATTCTTACAATTTTATATCATTAAAATAAGTATAATTTTTTGTTTTGAGATTATAAAAAATAAAAAAAAGTTGGATTGTATGGTTATTGCAATATGATGACAACTTCAATTATCCACTGAAAATAGCTGCTACTGATGCTCATTTTGTCATTTGTGTATTTGAGAGATTATTTTCAAAAAATTTTCTACTTTATATTAGAAAGCAAGATTCTTATTGTTTTGTTATTTGAAAATGCTTGCATATTTAATTTATGGAAAGTTAATATGATTATGTTCTATTATATTAATACTGTTTAATTGATTGTATATCATTATATATGTTCCTATTTAAGATATAGTTAAAATGAACACATTTTGGTGTTGAAATTGGTTATCATATCAAATATTAATGCTTTTTATATTTTTATTGTTAAAGAATACTCTAAAATGTTTAGATATTTGGCATCTTTATGTTATGAGAAAGAAGAAGAAAAACTGCAACTGAATTTGAAAATTTTATCATGGTTATTTAGATCTGACTCTTTAGCTAAGGATGACATTATTATGCCACCTGACATAAATTATTGCTAGCATTATAACATTTTACCTTTGCTTTAATTGAATGTGGAGCTTCCTCAGGTATACTTTAGTAAGTATAATAAAATACAGTAATACTTTAGGTGAACCAAAAATGGAACTTAGATACAATTGAATTTATTACTCAAATAATAATTATGTAAAGAAAGAGTTAAATAAGCATTCTTTTCAAAATTTGAAACATTTAAATATCCAGTTGCACAATATTATTATACTTGTTATAAATTTGCAGCTATTTCAATTAAACATAAGTATAATGTATCAAATATAGTATTATAGGATGTAAAGCTTTTCAAACAAAAAGAGGCCTTGAGATCATTATGTCTAATAATTTTACATGGGAAGGGAAAAGACTGAAACATTATTTTTGTTAATTTTCCAAAGATCACCCAACAACTTAGCTGCAGAGTTGAGCGTGATTCTTGTGATAGGCACAGAAATATACAAATTCCGAAACACTTAGTAAATGTATTATTTTACCCCAAATTATTTTATTATGCAAATATTTTATATTCTCTTTCTCAGGTTTTTAGTAGGTAACAGTTTCACATGTATGTGAATTTAAAAAATGTATACCACAAAACCATTATCATGACTTCATAGATAGAAAAAAAGTCACATCTATTTTATAAAAGTGGACATAAAATTTTTTGGTTTTTGTTTTATAAAATTAATTCAGAAAGAAAATAAGTGGAATATTTATTCATTTCAGTTGGCTAGGTATTTTCCTTCATCTTTATTTAATGACTTTATTTTAAAAGATTAATTTTAAAATAATACCTTAATGCCATATTGATCTTCATAGTGAGTATAACAACTATCACACCAAGGAATTGCGGTATGGAGTACCTATAGTTTAGAATTATTTTAAAAGTAAAAACTTTATGTACATTTAGCCACCAGATATTTACATTTGATTTATTTTGTTTTAAGATGGTTGAATACGGCAGATGGATAATTTGTTGAACCGATATTTTTCATCATATAGACATGGCTTGTGAAGTTGAAAATAAATTTGATTTTCACCATCTGCACATAGATTTTTTTCTTGCATATTTAGCACAATGTGACATCTAATTTGGTTACTGAAGTTGCTCTTCATATTTCTAAAGGCAAAGAATCATGATTTATTTAAATATTCTATACCATATAGAATTATTCACTTTTGCAAAGTAGCCTTGAGTATGAAGAATTGAAAATGTTTTTCACATTAAAAGTCAATTATCTGTGTTTTACACTTATTCAAAAATATTAAGACTAGAATGAGTCTAGCCCCCACCAAACAAAAAGTCAATACTAAAGTATTTACCTGGATATTAAAATATAATAATGTCACACAAAAGGGAAATACCATTTCTGCTACACTGTCTCTACCTTGTATTTCAAAATAATATATTTTAAAAATTAATTTCCAATTTTATCTTTTTAATTCTTATAGAACTTGAAAGAAAAAACACAAGTCTATGGTTCAAAGAGTCAAATTACATTTTTTGTGGTATGATTCACACTATCAGTTTAAAGAAGTTATGTGACAAAAATGGAGCCAGCATTTAAATGATTCATATCAAAAGAATTTCCCAATTTTGTAAATACTTGCTTTTTTGTACATATGGAAGAGAATTATATAAAATGTGTATGTGTGTGAAAAGTTTTATTTTTACTTAGGCTGTGTATTTGTATTAGTCAAGCAGATTCCAGGAGAGTAAAATATCACAGTGGTTTCTGAAGAATATGACTTCGTGAATTCATCATTGCTATCATGCCATACCATTAATGGTGAAAGGAAATATTTCCATGATACAGTAAATAATTTTTTTATTTTATGAGAGTACTTGAAAATATTTTGTAAACCAGATGCATAAAATATGTTATATGTTAAACTTTATTTCCCAATACTCCAATTTGAAACAACCAAGATATGGTATAATGAGTTACCAAAAAGCCTTATGCTACAGTAAATAAACACTGGGGCTTGGAGTCAGACAGAACAGCTGATATACAGCTTGGCTGCTTTCCTTATTATTTACATTACTTTGTGAAAGTTACAAAAATCTGTAGCATTTCCATATCAAAAAATTCTGAAAAATAATAAAACCAATCCCAGAATTATTTTGAGCATGTGTAAAATGGCAAAATACCTAGGACATAAAGGTGGAACATAAAAGTTATGATTGTCATTCTGTAGTCTATTGTGATCATGGTTATATGCATACAAAGATTTAAAAACATACAATAATCATTAGTTAGATTTAAATTTTTAGCAATATTACATGTTTTAATTTTTAAAAAGAGATAGCTTATCTTCTGTTATGAGCTGAATTGTGGTTCCCCAAATGCAAATATTGCAATCTAAACCCCAGTGTCTTTATTTGGAGATAGGGCTTTTAAAGAGCCAATTAAAGTTAAATGAGATCATTTGGGGTGGGCCCTAATCAAAATGACTGGTGCCCTTATAAGAAAAGAACCTAAGGACAAAGATAAACACAGAGGAGAGACCTTGTGAAGACTGAGGAAAAAGGCCATTTGCAAGACAAGGAGATTTCAGAAGAAACTATCCCTGCTTACATCTTCATCTTGGACTTGAAGTCTTTAAGACTGTGAGAAAATAACTTTTTGTTTTTTAAGTCTTTCAGTTGTTGATACTATGCTATACCCATCACAGCAAATGAATAACATCTTCTTTTAGTATTTTATAGCTTTATGCGTTTATTTTTTTCTTGCTAGTTATTTATCTGTTCTAATGGCAACTATTCTGCTACATAATGGATGTTTTATTTTTCTACTTCCTTTTTAAAAAAACTTTACTACTCAGAGAAAATATAAGACGAAATGACAAGTTAATGGTTTCGAAGGAGAAACATATGGCTTAACTAAGTTTAATTAAATTTTAACTAATTTATTAGACAACTAATTAATTTAATTACTTAAAATTTAACTAATTTAAAATTAGTTACTGACACTTAATAGCTATGTAAATGTGAGAAAGTCTTTTAATCTCTACAATTCTCAGTTAAGTGTACCTCCTCACTTTCAGGGTAGAGATCATGTTTTATTTCTACCACTATGGACTGACAATCTATCTTGTGCATAACAGAGACTGAACAAATCCTTGAGGTCACAGAAAACAAGAAAACTGATATAATATTTCAACTAGAACAGGTTTTGATATAAAGTCTTTTTATTTTTGTACTCTGATTTTTTTAACTTACAACATTATAATTTATATTTAGAACCTTGAAGGTGATGTTTAAAATTTAAATTGCCTATATTAAAATATCAGATACTTATTATAATAACATAAATTTCTTTTTGCCAGCCTGGGGAATAAAATGAATTGAATTCATCATCGCTATGAGAAAAAATCTTGTTTCCCAGGCTGGAATGCAATGGCATGATCTCGGCTCACCACATCCTCTGCCTCCCTGGTTCAAGGGATTCTCCTGCCTCAGCCTCCCAAGTAGCTGGGATTACAGGCACTCGCCGTCATTATATCACATAGAATTTCAGTTTTTCTAATCCTTAATTTAAAAATATAGATTAAACTTTTTGTTTCATATAACTTTGTTTGCTTTCTTTGTAATGATAAAATGTGGAATACATTAGGATTTCATGTGTAACTCTACCCAGGGTTGTAAGAAGACATCCTGTGTGTCAACAAGCCCAAAAAATATTTAATTAAAATATTTAAAAATTATATTTGTGTGATTCTCAGTTTTCTGGAGAGCTATATAATAGTTTTGTTCATTTAATAATTCAGCTATGTGGTTAACATTGGTCTTTCTAATTTGACTAAAGCTTCATGAGAGATGTAATCATGAACTTTGTTCATCATTTTTGTCTTTAGTTTTTAAAACAGCATCTAGCATATAATAGATATTATTTATAAAATAACAAATTTATGCATTGAAAGAAGGTACACATATCCATCGAATTTTTACCTTATATTAATGGAATTTTATATTTTTTAGACTGCATTAGCCACTAGCCATTTTTTAATTTAGAATGGCTAACCACATATATTTTAAAATAATATATATTTGCATTAAATTAAACAAGTTTCTGGATTTGAATTTTGATTTTTCTGATTGTCTACTATAAGTCTGTGAAAAAAATAAAAAGAAAAAACAGAATATGAGATGAATCTGAATAATTCATATCAATAAAATTTTGATAAAATTTATCATCAGTTTATTATATTAGTAAGCATAATAAGGATGATTGTTTTGTTTCTTATGTTAAATTTGTACACATTTCTAAGAAACCATGCTACCTCCAACTTTTAGTGATGTATTCATTGGCAAAAGCCCAAATAATCTGGAATGTATATCTGAGGATTATTGTCACTGGTAGCCAAGATCTTTCTATTTGCATCTTTCCTCTCTTGTCCCTGGAGAGTCTAGCTCAAGAGTTCATGGGATGAGGAAATAGTATCAATTTTTCTTTTAAACTCATCTTGCATGGATCTGCCACTCCTTTCTTTGCTATGAATTGAGTAGCACTGGAGAAAACCAGCTGCAGCACTTGTGAGGTAGAATTGCTTCTTTGGTTTGGACCTGAGCTGAATTCTAAATATTGAACATAAAAGGAGAAAGTGGCAATGTGGATAGGCCACCCTTTCAAGGCAGATACACATTCAGGAGTCTCTAAAAGAATGTTCTTGGGAAACAAAATTGGCCTGTTAGGGCAAGTGCAGAAGATTTTTATTATAGGATCTGGTAAAGCTGTCAGCCAAGATAATAATTTTTATACCAAAGCATTCTTGGAATACCAGGCTGTAAAGCCACTCTCTGTGTTAAAATTATGCACTGGGTAGTATTTTATATATACTATATAAGTATATAAATATAAATGCATAATCATGTATTCCATATAATATATACATGAAGATTTTCTATCTCTGTATTCTATATAAAATTTAAATCAACCCTGGTATAAAAATACTCCAGTTTTTCCATTCCAGATAAATTAATGTTAATTAGACTTATTAATTTCTGTGTTGATGCTTGCATTTTACAGAGGTAGTGCCATCTGTTAGATTGAAAAATATTGTAAAGATAAAACAAGTAAAATCTATTCACACTGCTGAATCTATAGTAATGTTATATTTTACTGTCCATATCTCCTGGCTTTATTTACCTTTAGAAAAAAGGTTAGGATATAATGGAATACAATTCTGCAAACGGACTAACCTGGGTTTATATCCTGGTGCCATTTATTTTGCTTTGGGAAAGTTACTTAGCTAAAAGTAGAGGAGAATTCTAATCTTAGTTGCATTACTTAATACCAAATATATTTGGAAGAATTTAATCAATCTTCCTTTTTCTTCATTTCTTCATACGAAACAATAGGATCTCAGTGATTGATCTATGATTCATCTATGTGGTTAACATTAGTCTTTCTCATTTGACTAAAGTTTCATGAGAGATGGCATCGTGTTAACTTTGCTCATCATTTTTGTGTTCAGTATTTTAAACAGCATCTAGCAAATAATAGACATTTATGAAATAAAAAATCTATTCATTGAGGAAAAGGTACACATACATTTATCAGTATTTTGGATTGCTTCCCCTTTGTGTGAGACTTGGGAGAAAAAGTTCTAAGTAATACAATAGTTTGTACTGCCTCATTCTGTACCTTTCCTATATTTGTATCTATTATTCAACCTCTCTAACTTATTTTACTATCCTTAGAGGGTCCATATGTAGATCTCCTTATCAGAGTGCTTTCAATAATCAATAAGCATAATGGATTGGATTTGAAAACAAGATTTATCCCAAATCTTATTCATTTATACACTTCATTAAACAGACTTATTAAGTAGATTGTACTCAATGAATATATTTTAATAACTAAATTCAGAATACATAGCATAATTCGGGAATATGGTTAGAAACTCATTTTGTCCAAACTATAAAACTAGGCATTAGTTTAAAAATATATGAGACAGAATGGGCCAAATATAACTGCAACTGTATTATTAGCACACAATACAAATATTCTAATTAAAGTAATGATCTTAGCCAAAAGGCACAGCAGTAAGTCTGTACTAGACCAAAAGACTTGGGTATTGAGGAATGACTCAGTGGAAGGAATAAAAAATTGTTATTATTTAAATATAGCACTTAAAAACTTAATTTGTTGTAATTTATCTGAATTAAGTACTGAGTTATCTCAATAATGGAATCAGTAAAAATATGTTTAGTAGCAAATATGAGAAAACTTATCTTCAGAGGACATTTATGTTTTATATATTAAGGAATTCTCAGGATTTATTTAGCAATTTAATACCTTCAAGATTTCAGTTCCTCCACTTCTAATCTTTCAGCTTCAGCAGGGTGGTAATATCAACTTTCAAGGTTACAAAATGGCTGCTACATTTTCAAACATTACGTTATCATTCTTCAGCATTCTCAAAACAAAGAAACAAATGTTAGAGAAGAATGGGGAAGGCAGCTAGGGACACAGAGGCCTTCTCCTGGTCTCAATTTTGCATTTCATCAGAAATAAAATATTTTTCCATTAAGTTGAGGTAATGGCTATGCAACCTCTAGGCTAAAAGCAGTTATATTGGCTTCAGTATTAAACAATTAAAATCATTGCAACTCTAAAATCACTGATGTAGGCTGTCTCCCCTAGCCAGTTAGTTCAAAATCTCCAGAGTGTCAAGATGTCATAAAACTTCCTTAGGTGACTGTACTGTGCGCCTGAGTTTGACATTCACCAGTTAAACCTGATTATAATTCATACCCTTCATCAAGGAAGTTTTTACCTGAATGAAATGGAGTTTTGATAAGCAAAGAAGAAAAAAGGATAATAGATCCAAATAAGAAAACCATATAGAAACTTCATGTAACATGGATCCACAGTATCTCACCTGATTCAATTGCTCCTACAGGAAACAGAATGCTAAAAAGGCCTTCACTCCAATGATAACATATTCAAGCCATTCCCAAAACATCCTAAGAAATAAGGCTTAAAATAGACTAGCTAGCATCATGAGTAGGGATTGTGATTACAACAAATTACAAAAATTCTGTGGTTGTTTGTAGGTGTGGGCATGTGTTTTATGACTATAAGGAAAAAGGGAAAAGGGCATTTATAAATGGGGATAATATTTGTTCTCATTTGAATTTCCCACAACTGAAAGAAAAAGCAAAATGCCAGTCTATTTTAACAATGTTAAATAAAATATTGTGCTGAAAATCTTAATTTCTAATTTAAAATCCAGTTTTCTGTCACAGACACTTGTTCTCGTAAATCAATGGTGATTTAAATGTAAACAAAGAAATCATGATATAATTACAGTAATTCCAAATCTATACAATATATGACATAAAATTATATTTGATGCTTCCAAATTCATTGCTTTGTAAAAATATTTGTTTCTATACATAAATTTGTATGTGATTTGGTGATGCTAGCAGCAAATACTTGCTTTAACTTTGAAGAATGTGTTGTGGCTTATTCACAATGCAGACAATCAATATCACATACAAAATGATGGATATGATCTGTTAGTGGAGTTAAATGTAGGCTAATGATGAAAAAACGAAGCAGAGGGCTCAATAAAGTTAAAAAAAAAAAAGAGGAAGAGAGAAAAGAAAAATAAAAAAATTAAAAGGTTGCTGGCCAAGACTGTACTTGTACAATGAATGTTGTGAACTACATGGCGCGCAAACATATTCCAAGTGGGTTGTAACAATTATTGATGCTAGTCATAGAAAGAACAAAATTGGAATAAATAGCAAATAAGGTAAAAGTCTTTCACTAACAAAGTGTTAGCTTTAGAATATTATATGAATATAAATTAAGAATTCACAAAGTTTTAAATAAAATCTTATGAAAAAAGAAAACTCAGAAATGTCAGAAATAATTACTGATGAATTTTAAATGTATGCAAATACATATTTTTCTGCATTAGTGACAGGTGCACTGTTATTTTTTAATGAAGTGAAACATTTCTTATTAGAATTTGTCAGGTGCTCCCAGCTGACAAACATGCTTAAGGAACATGTTTCAGAAGAGCATACTCAGTAAGGTTCTCTGTTCACATTTACATTTTAATCCATTCTTAAGTCAAGCAAATCTGAAAATATTCAGCTGAAAAACTAATAAAATGTCATACAGAAGACAATAACTTTCAGGTAGTCCTTCATCTGCTTTTTAAAAAACAAGTGAGAAAGCATTAGACTATTAAAAATATAATATATCTATGGTTTTATATATAGATTATGGCTCCTATTAATATGGTTCATCTGTTTCAAAGCCTGTACATTAAATTGCTTAATAACACTTGACCTATGAATAAATGCTTACATGACACAGTTAGTTTCTTTACTTGAAATAGTTAACCCTACTATTTCAAACAAATACTAAGTAGAAAAGGTAGAATCATCTCTTAAAAATTAAAAAAAAATCTTCTATTTAAGCATATATCAAATATATAAACTATGTGAATAAGAGATTGAAAATTCATAAAAAAATAAAAAAAATTTACATTAATGATCAATTAAAATGGAAATATCTGTAATCACATACTTTAAATTGCATTCTAAGATTTCAAAAATAAGCGTGACAATACAAATGATAAAACATTTGCTAGTGGCTTTTTCTATAAAAATACAGGTAAACACAATTCAGAAATAGTAACTCAATGTATTCACCATGAACCTAGTCATCTGTTCTATAAGCTTGTGTTTATTATTACACATTAATGTATCTTAAAGTTGAAATAAATGTTGATAAATAGCAAAGAAATAGAAGTTTATCTGTACCTCAAAAGACTTAAAAAAATTAATTGTTAAAAAATTATACAAGGTGCAACAACGCTGTAATTGGAATGGAGTAATCTATTTTTTCAACATTGATTTAAAGAATTTGGGTAGAAATTACTTCATTTTATATTAATTCAGAGTTGTTTTCTGTTGGATTTGAGTTCCAACAATCGTCGAACTTTCCTAGTTAGTGATGTTATTGTATTTCTTTTTTAAAATTTCTGTATTGTGTTATGTGATTAATTGAAAAGTTAGAAAAGACAACCTTATACACACTTAGGCTGTTATCATTTTAAACTAGAAGTCCTATTAAAGGAGAACTAGCAAGGGAGAAATAAAATTTGAATGATGTCTCAAGAGGATCACTCTGCCATGCAGCAAAATAAATAATAATTTTTATAGATTAAGTTAAAAATCAAACAATTAAAAAGAAAAATATCTAAAACTAGAGTCAAAATAAATTAAAGGCTGTTGAGACATCTCCTGGTATATTTCATGTAGTGCGAATATAATAAAATAAAAACAACTTTATAAAATAAAATACTAGAAAGAAAAGTAAAAGGCACTTTGAGAAATACTATTAAAATGGTTCATGTTACATAATTCTTCATAAATAAGAGGAAACACAATAAAAAAAGACAAAATATTTTTATACAAAATTTCTAAATGTTTGAGAATAGGCCTAGTTATGAGTATTAAAATGTAATTTAAAACTGTATCATTTTGTTATTGTTTTGCTTATTACTTTGACTTTCTAGCTTGTTCCATTGATCTATATGTCTTCCCTCATTTCAACGTCACACTGGCTAGATTGGTGCAAATCTATATTCACCTTGAGATATAAGTAATCAATTTTGCTTTTTTTTTTTTTTTTTCTCTCCAAGATTGAGTTATCTAGATCCTTTACATTTTCATGGCAATTTTAAAGCTCCTGAAATTGTGATTGAGATTTTATTGAATCTGTCGTTCATTAGTGAGAATTGATTTTTCAACAATATTAAATTTTCTTAAACATTTAAATAGAATGACTCATTGTTGCTTTAAATTTTCTTTGATTTCTCAAATCTATTGGGTTTTTTTTTATTATACGAATTTTGTTCACCTTATGCTTAATTTATGGCTAACTCAATTATGAATTTTTGCACAATTGTTAAGTAATGTTTTTTAATTTCATTTTTTATTTGATATTAGTATTTGAAAATAAAATTTATTATATATTAAACTTGTATTCTGCAATTAAGTTATTTCTAGTTGCTTTTGGTAGAGTTCTTAGATTTACTATGTAAACAATCATGCTTTTAGCAGATAGAGACGTCTTTACTTTTTTCCTCCTGATCTAAGACCATAAGAAAATGAGAAAGTGAAACGGGACTATGTATTCTTAAAAGCAAGTGTTCAATATTTCACCATCAATATGATGTTAGCTGTAGGTTTTTATATGTTATTTATTAGACTGCAGAAGTTCCTTGATATTTTCAGCTTACTGAGAGTTTTTAACAGAGATTGGTGTTGATTTTTTAAAAAATTGTTTTCCTGCAACTATTGAAATGGTTTGTTAAAAACAGCCTTGTGTTACTGAGATAAGACTTCCTTAGTCATGGTGTAATATTTTTAAAACATGTTTTTGGGTTCAGTATCCAATATTTTAAAGTATTTTTGCACCTACATCCATAGCAGTAGTAGACATAGTTTTCTTCATTTTATTGCCTCTGTGAAGTCAGAGGATTATGATTTTGCTATCCTCATAAAGCAAGCCATGAGGGATGCTTCTTCCTTTGTTTGCTGAATAAGTTTGTGTAAGATAGGTATTATTTTTTCTTAAATATTTGTTAAAATTCACCAGTGAAATCATCTGGATCTGAAATTGTCTCTATGGCAAAACTTTTGATCATGAATTCAACTTCTTTAGTCAATACAGGCTTATAAAAATTTCCTGTTATATAAATTTTACTCTGTTGCAATTTTAAGGAATTTTATTTTATCAGAGTTTCCCAAAATTCTGTGACAGTCTGGCTCCCAGAAACTCAAACACTGTAATGCTCTCTTACATTTCCTTCTTCTAAGACTATCTGTCTTGCCTCTCTTTCTCTGGAGATCTGTTTCCCAACAATCCTTGCTAAGTTTCACGTGTTCCACCTTCGACACACATACGTATGACAGCTTTGACCCCTGATTATTGTCACAATCAGCTTAGTCTCTGCTCTAAACTGCTCTGATTCATCTCTCCCTTACTACTTAGTTGTCGTTTTAGGGTTCTGTGAGAATTATTCTATCTCCTACGGTATGTCTGAACTGGAGTCTATTAGCTGCAGAGCAAGAAGTACAATCAAGAGCCTCTACTTACTTATGGTCCTGGAGTTTATCCTAACAACATGCACTCCTAGTCAAGACTAAATGCTGGTTTCATGAATAAATGATTATAATAACCTTTCTATTCAGTGTATGATCTATAAATTTCAAACTGTTGAAAACAATCACATAAAAAACAGTTGTATATAAAATAACATAGAGCTAGAAGGGGTAGAGCAAAGATGGGGAAGCTAGGCCTTTTTTTTCCAGAAACATATAGGCAAAGATGAATGTCAAATTAATTAGAAGCAACTCTAAAACTGCTATTTTCTGGGTAAGGAATCTTAAGCTTATCATTAATCTTTGAAATTTCATATCCTTATTCAAATGTGAGCTTAAAAATAATACCCATTTTATAGATTCACGAAAATTTATTACAATATATATATAGAAGTCTTATGAGCTTTCAAGTTAAAAAAATGACAGTAATTATTTGTTGAGGGTTGTGGATTGTGTGATGCTTCATAAAAACATAGAATTTGAATTTAATCTTGAAGACATGATACAATTTTTGGCTGATGACATTATAATTGTGCATTCGAAGATAATATAATAAAAAGGGGGCTCCAGTTTAGGATTTGAGGGCCTAATAATATCATTATACTTACAGAAGAAAAGTGGGAACTTATATCTGGATAGCTATGTTTAAAATTGGGCATTTATCTAGTTTATTAATAGGCTTTCTCATTGATCTATTGTAAATTCTATTAAAAATTTACATTTTATTTTGTTTTCATTACCTAGGACAGAGGTACTACATTTTGAAAACTATAATTCAGTAAATAAATGGAATTAATAGATAACTGCAAATCCTAAAAGTGAAGCTAAATTATTGAATTTGATAATTAATGAGGTGATAGTAGAAAGGATATTTTTTATCATAGGCATTAGTATTTAACTATGACAAAGCTGTGTGACTTCAATTTATCTGTTTTTGTTGTTGTTGTTTTACACAATAAACTGTGTCCTCCCAGTTTTAAGAGGAAGATAAAATTTAAAATGCAGTTACTATCAGTAAATTGCCATATTCATTGGTCAAATGCATTATTATTATTAAAATATTTTATAGAGATTATTTTGACAGAAATTATAACAGTATGACAAATAAGAGACATTCCAATTATTGAATTACCAAATTACAAAACTAATATCATTGTAGAATCTTTGGAAATTGATACATCTAATTAAATAATAATTGAACCCCTAATTGTTATGGTCACTGTAAAGGAATCTTACATTCAGTATAGTCTACATTAAAATGTAAAATATTTATATAACATATAAATAACACTGGTAATCAACAATTTGTAAAGTATTTGTCTTTAATTACGTGAACAGGTAGTTTCCTTATAGCTATACCACAATAATATATTCATATTTATTACTGAATTATCACATAATTTTTAACATATATCTTTACTTTGTGAGAGAGATCCTTGTTTATGGCAGCAGAACACAAGCAAACTTAAAAATCACTAAACATTTAAATTGTTGCTATTTAATCTGCTGGTACTTTGGTACAACGGAATTAACAAACGTAAATATGCATATCCATAACCTAGCAATTATCTCATTCATGAAATGTTTTGATATAAATGTGAAATTGTTAAAAATAATTTTCTGACTTTGAACAATAATTCATTTGCCTTTTTACATTTATAGAATTTCAAAATATTCCAAACTGAAAAAAATAAAAAGAAAAAGAGAAGGGAAGAGGACAACAAAGCCTTGTTTAGTCTGTTTACTGTGCTTTCAAGTAAGACATTTATTATTTAAATAAATCAAAAGTTTATATTTTTCTAGAGTCATAGAACACACATTTTCCTTCCCTAATACAGATCTCCTACAAGTTGTTTCCCTTTAATGCTTTACTTTGCTGCTGAAAAAAGATGGGTCTATTTATATCCCATTTAATTCATTTTTCAAAAGAATACTCTATCATCTTAATTCACAGAAAATAAAACCATACACATTCTCAGCATATGGCTTACACACACACAAACACACACACGCACATACACAAGGAAAGTGCTTTGAACAAAATGAAAGAACACTGAATGAGCCATGAATAGGGAATTTCAGAGGAAAGCATAATGCTCAATCTATCAACAAAAGCACATTCTGCCTCTGGCAAAGCTGAGGGCAGACATATTTCATATAGGCTTAACAGTTTTAAATACTGTTTCGATGAATATTTTATTACATTAAATGTCAGTGGAATAAACAAAAAATTCATATTTCAGATTGTGTTCATTACTAGAATAGTACATCTACTAAGAAGATGGATAGCTCTGAATTTAGTCATCAAAATGTGGTCAGTTCATTCAATTTAATAAGCAATATTTGTACTCTAAAATATTAATACTTTAAATAATTTTTAAATATTCTCATATAAAGCATTACTTAAAATAATTTCTTTTCTTTTTCTTAATATACATAGCAGATTGCTTATTTGGCTTACACTTCATGGAAAATACTGATGCTCCTGACTCATAGCACACATAAAAAACTGCAATTACCTTCTGTCTGGCATCTCTGCTTCTCCCAGATGCCTTCCCATCAATTAATCACAGTGAAATGAAAATGATCTTTCAACTTGCAAACATAATCATGTAACTTCTCTACTCTTCACGACTTTCTAAGTTATTAATGTGCCATGGCCTTGGAATATGATACATATCTTAGGAAAGTATCTCTACATGAACTAGCATTTCCTTCTCCAGCTTCAAATCTGATAAATCAGCTACCATCCCTCTTCACCATCTTCATAATATTTACTCCAGGTAGACTAATTTTGCATTCTGTAATTTCATGATCTTTCTCCCTTATTTGGGGGCCATTTATATGTATTGTATTTTCCTTTGCAATACTTCATTTTATATATATTACTTTCACTTGAAAATTTTTTGCTTATATTTTATTCCTTATTTTATATGTCATTTCATCTAATGAGGCTTTTCTATTTCAAAATTACTATTTCTTTTCTCTTTACAGCATTCAATACACCATATCTCTCTCTGTGTGCTTGTTTGTACTCCTTTCTGAATTTAGTTTTTTTTTCAATAAATATTTATAACACAACGATTGTATATCTACTATCTGGCATAGTAACTTGCTGAAAGTTACTAAATGTGTACCAGTTGAATACAGTAGGGCTCATAAAGTGTCATATTGCCTTCTAAATGTAATTTCTAAATGTAATCAATACATACTGTGCATACACACACAGAGTCTTTGCTATTCATTTATTCAAAATATCTGACTTTAAATAAAATTGTTATTTTCTATGTTAAATGCACATACCAGTCAAGTAAGATCTTCTGATATCCCCCTCTATATTAATTTTTATTTTATTTTATTTTATTTTCAAATTTTATTTTATTTTTTTAAAATATTCACTTTTATTTTACCCATGTTCTATAGAAATATCTACCTAGACATGAGAACACAGACATATATATTTTACATAAATTTTCTAAATAAGATTTTTATCATTTTATTTATCAATTTTATCTTAAAGACAATTTTTTAAACTTTGAATTTTATTCATATATAGTACTGGCAATAGGTACAATCTGTAGATCTGAACTTGCTGTTTCATTTCTAGTAAGAAGGAGTCCTATGGCAACAATAAACATATCATCAGTAGGACAAAACTGTCCTGTATCACCATTGCCTAATTACAGCTTATATTCTTATTAATTGGTGAACAATCCAACACTCATTGAAGGCTGCTTCACAATGAAGAACGAATATGTTACAACGAAGTGCTAATATCCAAGGACCAAACAAACAGTGGCATTGCCATGAATACTTGGCCACCACATTGCAGTGATCTCTGTGATAAATGCTCTGACACATCCTGCTTAAGATCCCAATGGTCAGAAGGGTCTTGAAGATCACTGAGCCTCACTTTCACTGTCTGTATCCTTAAAGAAAAGTCAAAATCCATAAAAATTTCTGCCCTTCTGCTCATGAGATGTTTCTGTCTTCCCTGTCCTAACCTTAAAATTCCTGCAGATACTATCCCAGTTTCCTAGGCTGTAGGTGACTAACCTAGCTATATTTAGCCCAACAATTTGTGTGACCAGAACATGACATCTATGGCCTGCCATGAGGGGAAAAAAGCCACCTGGAATTGTTCCCTTGGGAATTTTATCTAAGAAATTCGAATGAGCTGACTTTCAGGATTGATAAATTGATACATTTAAACGAGCCTTATGTACAAAAATTTCAGAGAAATCATGATAGCCAACCCTACAAGTAAGAAAATTTAAATTTGGTAAAGAGAAAAAAATAGATGAGATTGTGGAGAGGTCTATGAAGATTATATAATTGTTTATATCCTCGGAAAGGGAAGAGAATTCTTTACCTATGGGCATGTTACTGAATAAATTCAGTATTTTCATGCTGCAAAAAAACAAACTATGTCTGACAAAATTAGGAAGCAATTTATTGAGGTGGAGCACTGAATTGAGGAAGAAGCCAAAAAATAATTAAGATATGGAAATTAACATTGTATTTGTTAAGGTTTAACATCTAGTTCTTGGAAGAAAACACAAACAATATTGATGTGTAATAAAGTTTATGGTAAAAATAATTAGAATAAAACAACATGTGAAAAAGTAGAATTGAGCACGGGAGGAATAAATTATGTATATTTTTACTTTTCCTACAATGCTTCTGCACATTGGACTGGAAAATATGGTAGTACATTTGCATTTGATTCTCAAATGAAAGAAACATACAGATAATCTTTGAAGATGATTTGAAGAAACACATCAGCACTTAACCTATCACAGGAAATTAGCTACCTAACACCAGTGGTCATGATTTTCAGAAAAGTGTAACTTGAGTTTCCTAGAAAACTAGAAAATTACTTTGACATTTTTCATAACAACAGTCCTTATGTGTACCATTGACCCTTGAATAACATAGGTTTGTATAGCGCCGGTTCAGTTATATTTGGATTTTCTTCCCCCTTTGTCACCCTGAAACAGCAAGACCAGCCCCTACATTATGCTCCTCCTCGGCCTATTCAAGGGAAGAAAATTAGGATAAAGACCTTTATGATGACCCACTTTCACTTAATGAATGGTAAATGTATTTTTGCTTTATTATAAGCATATACTATATAACACATGCCACATGCAAAATGTGTGTTAATTGACTGCTTGTGTTATTGTTAAGGTTTCTTATCAACAGTAGGCCATTAGAAGTAAGTTTTGGGGGAGTCACAAGTTATGAATGAATTTTCATCTGTGCAGTGGTCAGCACCTGTAACCTCTGTGCTCTGTGTTGTTCAATGATCAGCTATAGATTCTCTCTTCCTCCCTCCCTCTCTCCCTTCCCTTCCTTCCTTCCTTCCATCCTTCCTTCCCTCCCTCCCTCTTCTTTCTCTTTCTTCTTTCTTTCTTCCTTTTCTCTTTCTTTTTTTTTTTTTTTGCTGTGTGCTCTGGAGACCAAGGCCATGAGGCCAGAGATGAGTCCGTTTTAATTGCTGGGGAGACAGGGAGGGGCCTTAGAAATAGCTCCCTCCCCCCACCCCACGTGTCCCATCCAGTTTAGACAGGAAGCCACTTTCCCTACAACAGTTCATTGCTGGGATCCTCTGAAGAGCTGCTGTGGAGGGCAGCCGCCAGACGAGGGCACAGG
>NW_016107420.1:467521-474661 GCF_001604975.1 Cebus imitator
TTTCTTTCTTTCTTTCTTCCTTTCTCCTTCCTTTCTTTCTCTTTCTTCCTTTCTCTCTTTTTCTTTCTTTTTTCTTTTCTCCTTTCCCTTCCTCCCTTCTTTTCCTCCTTCCTTCCTTCTTCCTTCCTTCTTCTAGCTCTTTCTCTTTCTCCTTTTTCTTTCTCTCTATCTCTTTCTTTTTTCCTTTCTTTCATCTTTCTTTTTTTCTTTCTTCTTTCTTTCTTTTGAGCTAACACTCACAAAGTCCCCAAATGTCATTTCTATATAGTCAGTTGGATTTCCCTGACTATGGAATACCTTTACTGGCTGAATATATACTGGTATGTTCAACTCTGTATTACTAAATAACATCTATAAAAATAAATGTATACCTAGATACAATGAAGTAAAACCAAGAAGCACATTATTTTTAAAATCAGAGAGAAAAGGCTGATTATTACCTATAAAAATATGATTTCTAGGTACAATCTCTCATTAGCAAATGTAGACATACCAGAAAAGCACATAGTCATAGTTTCCAATTGCTGGGGTGTGGGGGACGCAATTAACACTCAGTTTAGATTTTTACATCTAAATATTCTGTCATTTGGGAACAAAGTAGAAATATAGTTAAGTTTTTGTTCATACAGAGTCTCATACCCAGAATGGAGTTCAGGGGCACAATCTCAGCTCACTGCAACCCCCACCTCCTGGGTTCAAGCAATTTTCCCTCCTCAGCCTCCCATGTAGCTGAGATTATAGGGGTGTGCAACCACACCTGGCGAATTTTCTTTTTAAAATAGATATGGGGTTTTGCCACGTTGGTCAGGCTGGTCTCGAACTCCTAGCCTCAGGTGATCCACCTCCCTCAGAACTCCCAAAGTGCTGAGATTATGGGCATGAACCCACCACAATGAGCCAGAATATACTTAATTCTTAATGTGGAAAAAGAAAAGTAAAGAATTTACCACTTACAGAACCTCACTAAGAAAACTATCATAGAAAATCCTTTACAGAAAAGAAAAATAACCAAAAGAAAAATGGGTGGCTTCTAGCTAGCATACTGGAATTCCTCATCGAATGTGCTACAAATGAGAAACAGAGGTGATTTTACAAAAAATAAAAAAATAAAAATTCCACTTGTCTTAACAGATGGCAAAAATTTGAGAATTCATGGATTCCTCCTTTGCCTAACAAAATACAGCAGATAGGATTTTATGACAAGCCTACACAGCTTCTCAGAATTTCAGAATTTTGAAAAAAAGTAAGTTTATATATCCAGAAACAAAACAAGAATTTCTGATTATAGATCTTAATACTTTTTCTTGTACTATGCTGCTATTTATTAAGAAAATATTGTATCTTACCACCCACTAGAAGTTGTCCTATGATGAATAAATTATCTGAAAATATTTAAGATAAGTTTGATTCTGCTGTATTATTTCAAAGCATGTGTGATAACTAAATGAGGAATTATGTTAACAAAAAATTTTGCCAAAATTAAAGCAAATAAGTTATTTCTCAGAAGCAAGGAAAATCACAGTTGCTTTACTGATTTCGAGCTGATTTTTTTTAAAACTGAAACAATTCAAAATTGTTTGTTTAAATAGGCACAACTCTACAGCTATGTAGCATACAGAATTGGGTAAAAAGAAAAAAAAAATGAATTTGGGAAGCCGAGGCTGGTGGATTACCTGATGTTGGGAGTTCAAGACCAACCTAACCAACATGGAGAAACCCCGTCTCTACTAAAAATACAAAATTAGCCAGGCGTGGTGGCGTACGCCTGTAATCCCAGCTATTCAGGAGGCTGAGGCAGGAGAATAGCTTGAACCCGGGAGATGGAGGTTGCAGTGAGCCAAGATTGGGCCACTGAACTCCAGCCTGGGCAATGAGAGCAAAACTGCATCTCAATAATAATAATAATAATAATTTAATTTAAAAATAGTGTTTCCACACCACCAGGAAAAACAAATTTGAAATTAAAATGGTGTCAGTACAAACTATATGTCTGTTAAATGATTCTATCTGTAGAAATTGAAATATATTATTTGAAAGTGTTTCTTTAATTGGTGGGACCTGTAGTTTAGCTTCTTTAAGCTCTTAGCAATAAAATGGAGTAGAATACACTCCTGTGGAGGTCATAATGGGAAACCAGAAGTGACAATACAAAGCCACTCATTTCAATGTGTTTTATTACCATGTAATAAAATTCAGGAAAAGGTATGTGGCTACTACAGACACATGTTCACTGATAGCTATTCTAACACAAATTGAAAAATTGTGCTTATATAAAAAATGAATTTATTATAAAAGTCAATAAGTTATATTTACAGCAGTTAATTTAGAGTGGATTCATCATAAATTTCATAATCAGTATCATTAATTAAAGAAAAAAATAAAGTTGCTAAATGTGTTATAGAACATTAGAGACTACTGCAAATGGAAATAGAAAAAATAGGGCATCTATGGGTATTTATTGAGATATATATTATCTAGTTGATGAAATTGATACTGTTGAACTGCATAGACATATAGCCAGAAATAGTAAAAGAATTTCAAAAGCAGTAATATAATAACCTCTCAATATTGTTGCTAACCCAAGTCACAATGTGTGATTTTGTAATATATTTTAAAGTTTGTTTTAGTTTTGCACATTTGAAAAGAAAGTATAAAAATGTAATTTACTGAAGTACCTTCAAAACTGTCTCTCAATTATAAGTCATGAAATTTGAGATTGGTCTATTTCACCTTGGAGCATTCACAGAGTTACCTCTTTATTTTCTGAAGATTACTGTTTTGAATTAGAAAGTCTTATCTGCTTCTTTGGTTAAAATGTACTTTAATAGTTGAATTAAATGTATGAGAAACTTTCCCAAGCATCTCTGTTACCACATTTATTAAAAAATAAATAGGTTCTGTGAGGTGACTCACGCCTGTAATCCCAACACTTTGGGAGGCTGAGGCAGGCGGATCATGAGGTCAGGAGTTCTAGATCAGCCTAACATGGTGAAACCCTGTCTCTACTAAAAATACAAAAAATTAGCCAGGTGTGTTGGCACAAAGCTGTAATCCCAGCTACATGGTAGTCTGAGGCAGGAGAATTGCTTGAACCCGGGAAGTGGAGGTTGCAGAGAGTAGAGATCACATCACTGCACTCCAGCTTGGGCAACAGAGCAAGACTCCATCTCAAAAATAAATAAATATACTATTAGATTATATATATATATATATATATATATATATATATATATCTACACTATCATAAGGAATCATCCATATGATAATTTTGAAGATAAATCTTTAAATCTTTAGATTGTTTTTGTTGTTGCTGTGTTTTTTTTTCATCAATACCTGTAGATGTTTCAATAGTGTTTTCATTAGGGCTTTTTTTTCTCTTCCCTTTACTTTTTAGTCCATTTTCAAAATATCTCTCTTATGAGCTGACTTGGTTTCTGTGCAATCTGTCTGGTATATCCTATACCATGCAGTGCCCTCAGCAAATTTCCTTCCTGCATCCTTTGAAAAGCAGCAAGAATGGTAACAAGAACTTCATTGTTTACCCTTTTTTTACCCTGCTACTTAAAATTTGGAGAAAACATCATGCATAAAACATTTTGTGTGACCACCCTCACTATGCCCCTTGGTATATTTTAGGGACTTATTCCCAAAGCCTCCATATGGCCTGAAATTTCGTGAACATATCGAAATAAAGGCTTGCAAGTTCTTTGCTGTGTGCCCGCAGTTTCTAAGACAAAATTTGTGGATTGCTTTTCAAGTCAATTTTAAAACTTTAGCCCTTGGTAAAGACTAAATTAAACACAGCTTGAAAAACGTTGAATATGACAAAATAATAGTTCAAGTAGATTTAGAGATACTGTCAGAAGTTATGCTGAAGTTAGAAGAAACAATTTAAAGGTTATTCCAAGGAACATGCAGTTCTCATTTTAATGTTAATGAACCAAGAAATATTAGTCTAAGGGAGTTAATCTTTATTCAGAGCATTCTAATAAATTAAATGAAAAAAGGTGCAGATTTGATGCAACTTGCAAATGCTGGTTTCAATAATTGTCACATCAACTGAGTACCAAATTTATCTCATCAACAGCACTAAATTTACCTTTCTCACTAATATTGATTTTCTTTTTATCACAACATTTTAATGGCATTTTAATCAAAATGAGGATTTCCCCCAAAGCACTTGGGGAAATTAGTATAATGTCTTTATTTATAGAGAAATATACTAAGTGACAGAAACTATTGAGGAGTCCTTTTAAAATGCACTGAACTTACACTTCTATAATCAAGGACTATCTCTTCGAAATACTTATAAATGTTAGTCTTCTTAATTTTCTTAATTTCAAAATGTTGGTTTTTCAAAGAGTGTTTGCAAAATTATTACTAGTCAACAACATTATGTATTCTGTTGCACTGTACCTAAGTAAAATGATTCCTGTAGTATCTTCTTTTCTGCATTTCACTCTGAACTCCCCACCAATTTCCCATGAATAATCTTCTTCTTCCTATCCAATGTCATTATTTTTTTTCTTGAATTTACATAATGATACAATTATATATCCAAATATTAGAATATGGAAGAATTCCTCTCAACATTTTTCAAATGTTTTACTCAAAAAATCTGCATAATACTTGAGTATAAATATGAGATTTCTTGTGATGTGAGACACACAGCCCATGTGTCTAGTAAGCCCAGGCCCTCAGAACTGAGTTATCCGTACGTTGGCACAGATGTAACTCACTTTGAGCATACCAAAAATCAAATGTAATAAGTATTACAGTCTTTTTTGGTGTAGCTTAAATTTTTACTTCAACTTGAGGCTTCTTAAGCCTTCTCTGCATAGTGTATCACTTTTTTTTCTTAAGAAGGAAAAGAAATAATTCAGTGTGTCATTGGTTGATTTATTTATAGTACTTATAATGTATTTGTAAAAGACATTACATTAATTTTGTAATCCCCTAGGTGACATGTTTCAATAAAACCTTCTTGGAAAGCTTCTTAATACAAAGTAAATTTTACAGAGAATATTGGGGGTAATAAATATGAAAAAGGAAGCCATTTTAGAATCAGGGATAAGTGTGAAAGAGGGACAGGGCCTGCTTATACTACTAGAAAATAATTTTCAATTTGGAGGTTATAATGAACTATCATTTTTTTTTATAAAAGTGACCTTTATAAAAAATGAAGCGGCATGCCTTCTCCTTTAGCAAGAATATTGCATTAATAATTGTCAACCTGCAATTAGAAGAAGAGTAGGCTTTCAATTCTTATAACTTTTCTCTAAAACGTTAGCACATGAAAAGAAGTGCCCTGGACAGATGGGAAATTAGCATGTCATAAAAATCTATAATAGATGGGCTGTTGCTGTCAATCTTATGAAAGCAATTACATCACAATGACTTTTCCTGCAAATTAGACTTACAATGGAAAATATTATGCATATAAGGCAAATAATAGAAATAATCTCTTTCAATATAATTTTTTAACTTTTTAATTCTTTTCTAGAATACAGATGTGTTTATTACTATTGTATAATAATGTGATATAAAAACTTTATTTTTCAAGATGAAGATGTGTGACTGAAGGTGTAGAAAGTATATAACCACTACACTGCTTAAAGGTCAGTCTTTAGTTGATACTTAGCTACCACTCGAGCCAAATGGAAAGGCTTTTCCTTCCACACTACCACTTCCCTGAAAAGTATCCAGCATCCTGGGTAACTGAAACAAGGATAACCTATAGAGGGTGCATTTGGTAAGACAACAAATTATGAATCAAAAGGAGGCATCAGAACTCCTTAGACAATTAGTGGGCAATATGCTTGTTTCCATCAAAGGGAAATCCTTATAAGTTTGTAAAAAGCAGGCAACTAATGTACCTTGTTAGCATAGATAATTTTTGGCACTCACAGGCATGGCAAACAAACTCAGTTCATGAAGGCATCCTTGATCCAGGGAATGTATTCTTAGATGAGACTTGTTGATCTCATGCTTTTGGCCCTTCTGTTATATTAATGATGCTCCTCTCTCTCCCCTTTCTCTAGTCCAGCATTTGCCAATCTCGGCACTATTGCCATTTTGGATCAGATCATTCTATGTTATGGAGGCTGTCCTTTGCATTGTAGATGTTTAAGAGCAGATCTGACCTCAACTAACCAGATGCCAATATGAACCCCTACTCTCAGTTAGGGCAACAAAAAATGACTCCAGACATTGCCAAATGTTTCTTAGCAGGGTGGTAGGGGATTTTCTGCAGTTGATATTCACTGTCTAGCTCACAGAATTTTTTTTCTGTCTGCATGCAATATAATTTTATCTTATATCTATTTTATATTGGTTTCAGAGTGATAATAGCCTCCTTGAGGAAATGGTAATTTGGCCTAGCTACCTGAATTTTGGTGGAGTAGAGCTGTGAGAATTCAAGTGAAAAAATGTAATTTAAAAGAATGAGTTAATACTTAAAGTTTTCTGCCCACAATCTATGCATGCTTCTCTATGTAAACATTGTGTTCACTACAATTCAAATGTAGAATCCATCGATTAAACTACAAAAAAAGATTTGATATACAAAATATGTTTTGATGCAAACTGGTTTTTGATCACTATGACCTTTTCAGTAACTAAAACCTTTTTTATAGCTCAAAAGTAAAATAATAAGTTACAGTCAACTACTTTCTGAAAATATTAAATGAAAAATTCCAAAAAAAAAAAACAATGTATAAGTTTTAAATTGTATTCCCTTCTAAGTAGCATGATGAAACTCATGCCATCTCTGTTTGTCCCATCTGGCATCTGAATCATCCTTTTGTCCAGCACATCCACACTGACTGCACTAACCTCCCATTAGTCTCAGCCTTCTTGGATATCAGATTGATTGTCACAGTATGGCAGTGCCTGTCTTCAATAAGGTTTAGCTTACTTAATAATGGCCTGAAAGAGAAAAAGTAATGATGTTGACAATTCAGATATTCCAAAGAGAAGCCATAAAATGCTTCCTTTAAGTGAAAAGTTGAAAGTTCTCTACTTAATAAGGAAAAAAAAAAATCTTATGCTGAGATTGCTAAGATCTACAATAAGAATTAATGTTCTATACAGGAAATCGTGGAAAAAGAAAAGAAATTTGGATATAGTATATATATATAT
>NW_016107420.1:474841-518038 GCF_001604975.1 Cebus imitator
TATATGTGTTCTATATGTATTTATGCACATGTGTACACATGTATTTATGTATGACATATATACACATATGTATATATTACATATATATAATTTTCAAACATTCTACTTTTTAAATTTTAATGACACTATCATTAATGGAATCACTAAGATTGAGATGTTCTATGTTTTATTTTGTGTAGAACCACTTCAAATATCATCTGAAATCATATCCACAGGGCACCTACCAAAACAGATGTCACAGGATGATTTTATCTGTGCTGATACATCATGTACTTCTCCAGTATTATTAACATTACAGCATCTTCCTGTACCAAAGAATATTTCGCTTCTGACTCCTAGATCCTCTGTTAATATATGTGTCAAATATGTGCTTTCAAGTTCATTAAAAGTAGTTAGAATCCTATTCACTAATCATTGAGATTACGTATGCAACAGTGTCTATCATGTAAAATGTTCCTCATGCTGATAGTAACTTCAGACATATATATGTATAGTAAATGGACTCAACAGATTTTTAACAAAGAATTTACTGTTTAATAAATAAATTTCTTGCAAAATTAAACAAGATAGCTAATACGTATTTTGCAATACTTATGATGGAAAGTATGTATTCATATTCATGTATATTCTATGGGCACAATGTTCTATTTAAAAGAAAACATTTTAAACAGCTTATAATAAATATGACATTTTTTGATATCTTTAACACACGTTGTCTCCACAGAAGTAAAAGAAATTTTATAAAATCATTATGATCACTGCAAGGAAATTCCCACTTCTTATTTAAGTTTGAGCTTCCATATGTCCCTTTTACAGCATCTCAGAGAGTGTTGATGGAGTGAAGCACCATGTTCCTCACTCATTTTCAAGTTTCACATTTTCATATTATCTCCCTGCCATTTGAATCACTCTATCTTGGGCTCTCAGGACCTCCTCTTCTCCTCATGTTTTCAAAGGCATATTTAAGGATTTTTTTTTTTACTACTGAACATATGGGAAAGTTTTTAGTTTGAATTTTCCTATTCACTCAATATTAACTTCTGAAACTTTAGCTTATTGATTTTTTTCATGAATAACGTAGTTTTATTTTTAATTAATGATGAGTTAAAAAGAAAAAAAGCTTTTTCAGGAAACAATTCCTGAGTTAAGAGTAAATATAAATATACACACACACACACTTATATATCTCTGTGTGTTTATATATATATACATATATATATTTATATGGAGAGAGAGATACACATATGCACATATATAAAATGAATATTAGATAAATATGTATATATGCATATGTATATATATTTCATATGTGTATATATTTACATATTTGTATGTTATGTCTAACATTTATTAAACATATGCAAAATACAAATTAGTTTTATAAGCAAAATCTTCCCTGAAATTATAGTCATGCACCACATAATGACTTTTTCATTCAACAACAAACCACATATATGATGACGTTTCATAAGATTACAGCGGAGCTAAAAAATTTCTATTGGCTAGTGACATCATAGGCATCATTAAGTCACAGCACAATGCATTACTCATGTGTTTGTGGTGAAGCTGGTGTAAACAAATCACTGTACTGCCTGTCCTATAAAAGTATAACACATACAATTATGTACAGTACATAAAACTTGACAATAAATGATTATTGTTGCTAGTTTATGAATTTGCTATACTGTCATTTTAATCATTATTTTATGGTGTACTCCTTCTACTTACCAAAGAAAACATTTAACTGTAAAACAGCCTCAAATAAGCCCTCCAGAAGGTATTTTATAAGAAGTCATTGTTATCATAGGAGATGCAGTCTTATGTATATTACGTCCCTGAAGACCTTCTGCATTAGTTTGTTTTCACACTGCTGAGAAAAACATACCCAAGACTGGGCAATTTACAAAAGAAAGAGGTTTAATTGGTCTTACAGTTTCACGTGACTGGGGAAGCCTCACAATCACAGCAGAAGCAAGGAGGAGCAAGTTGCATCTTACATGAATGGCAACGGGCAAAGAGAGAGAGCTTTGCGGGAAACTCCTCTTTTTAAATCCATCAGAACTTGTGAGATTTATTCATTATCATGAGAACAGCAAAGGAAAGACCTGCCCCCATGATTTAATCGTCTCCCACCAAATCTCATCTTGAAATCCCACGTGTTGTGGAAGGGACCCTAATGTGTTTGTTTGTCTTAGTTTTTAACAAAAAGCTTAAAGCATTTTTAAAAAATTTAAAATTTACCAAAAAGAAAGTAGCTTATTGAATAATTATAAAAAGAAATGGCATTACAGTGGCTCACACCTGTAATCCCAGCACTTTGGGAGGCCAAGGCAGGAGGATCACCTGAGTTCAGGAGTTCGAGACCAGCCTGACCAACATGAAGAAACCCCATCTCTACTAAAAACACAAAATTAGCCAGGCACAGTGGCACATGCCTATAATTTCAGCTGCTCAGGAGGCTGAGGCTGGAAAATCACTTGAACTCAGGAGGTGCAGGTTGCAGTGAGCCGAGATCATGCCATTGCACTCCAGTCTGGGAAATGAGAGCAAAATTCTGTCTCAAAAACAAAACAAAACAAAACAAAAAAGAAAAATATTTTTGTACAGTTGAATAATGAATTTGTGTTTTAAGCTGTGTTATCACAAAACACTCAAAAAGTTTAAATAGTTTAAAAGTTTATAAAGTAAAAAACTATAGTCATTTAAGACTAATTTATTTAAAAATTATAAATTTAGTGTAGCCTAAATATACAGTGTTAATAAAGTCTACAGTACTTTACCGCCGGCGAGGTGGTTTTGCCGCTGCCTTGGAGCGGCGGTTCTTGGTGCAGAGTCAGAAAAGCACCATCAATCTTAACGCCGCTGTTTTGGCCGGAGCAGTGGGTTGCTCAGATTCTAGCGCCGGGAATCAACAAGTTGGACGTCCATTCAGAAACCCAACTATAAAGACGGTAATTATAAAGACCACAGATGGATAAATTTATAACGAAGGAAAGAAACTAGCCCAAAAAGGCTGAGAATACCCAAAATCAGAACGCCTCTCCCTCTACAGGGGATCACAGTTCCTCATCAGCAACGGAATCAGGCCTGCTGGAGAAAGACTGTGTTCCATTAGCAGAAGCTGACTTTAAAAAGTGGATGATAAGAAACTTCTGGGAATTAAAAGAACTTGTTCTAACCCAATGCAAAGAAACTAAGAACTTTGAAAGAAGGTTTGACGAAACGTTAACAATAACACACAATTTAGAGAGGTATATAAGTGAATTAATGGAGCTGAAAAACACAACACGAGAACTTCGCGAAGTACGCACAAGTTTTAACAGCCGAATTGATCAAGCAGAAGAAACGATATCAGAGGTCGAAGACCAACTTCATGAAATAAAACAAAAAGACAAGATTAGAGAAAAAAGGATAAAGAAGAGCGAGCAAAGTCTCCAAGAAATATGGGACTATGTGAAAAGACCTAATCTACGTTTGGTAGGTGTACCTGAATGTGACGAAGAGAATCAATCCAAGCTGGAAAATACGCTTCAGGATATTATTCAGGAAAACTTTCCCAATCTAGCAAGGCAGGACAATATTCAACTCCAGGTAATACAGAGAACACCACATAGATATTCCTCAAGAAGACCAACCTCAAGGCACATAATCGCCAGATTCACCAGGGTTGAAATGAAAGAGAAAATACTGAGGGCAGCCAGAGAGAAAGGTCAGGTTACCCATAAAGGGAAGCCCATCAGACTCACAGCAGATATCTCAGCAGAAACCCTACAAGACAGAAGAGAGTGGGGGCCAATATTCAACATCCTTAAAGAAAAGAACTTTCAACCCAGAATTTTACACCCAGCCAAACTAAGCTTCATAAGCGAAGGAAAAATAAAATCTTTTGTGAACAAGCAAGCACTCAGAGATTTCATCACCACCAGGCCTGCTTTACAAGAGCTTCTGAAAGACCCACTACAAATAGAAAGGAACAATCAGTATCAGCCTTTCTAAAAAATACAAAAAATAAAGAACATCAACACAATTAAGAAATTGCATCAACTAATGGGCAAAACAGCCAGCTAACATTAAATGACAGTATCAAACACACATATATTGTTATTAATTCTAAATTTAAATCGACTAAATCCCTCAATCCAAAGACACAGACAGGCAAAAAAAAGCCAAGACCCATTGGTATGCTACATCCTGATCCATTTCACATGCAACGATACACAAAGACTCAAAACAAAGGGATGGAAAAAAATATACCAACCAAATGGAGAGCAAAAATAAATAAATAGAAAGCAGGAGTTGCAATTTTTGCTGATAAAATAGACTTCAAAGCAACAAAGATCAAAAGAAGCAAAGAAGGATATTACATAAAGATAAAAGGATCAATGTAACAAGAAGAGCTAAAGATCCTAAATATATATGCACCCAACACAGAAATACCCTGATTTATAAAATTTATATAGAGACTTGGACTCCCACACAATAATAGTGGGAGACTTCAACATCAATATTAGACAGATCAATGAAACAGAAAGCTAATATCGATATTCAGGACTTGAACTCAGATCCGGAACAAGTAGACTTAATTAACATTCATAGAACTCTCCACTTTAAATACACAAAATATACACTCTTATCAGTACTACATCACACGTATTTACAGGTTTAAATGAAATATTGGTTGGCTGCTTGTTAATTATTTTCTTCCCTCATTTTTTTTATGTCTCTATTATTAAACACAATTACAGGCATACCCATTTTTAGACTACATTCTAGCCCGGGCAATAAAGCAACACCCCTGTTCTCTCTCCCTCTTCCTCTTCCTCTTTCTTACTTTCCTTTATTCTTCTATTCTTTTTCTTTCTTTCTCTCTTTCTTCCTCTAAATAAATAAATAAATAAAGTCTACAGTAGTATACAGTAATGTCCTAGGCCTTCACATTCACTCACCACTCACTCACTGACTCAGTGAGAGCAACATCCAGTCCTGCTAGCTTATTCACAGTAAGTGCCCTAGGTAGGTGTACCATTTTTATCTTTTATGACTGTATTTTTACTGTACCTTTTCTATGTTTAGATACTCAAATACTTACCATTGTGTTACAATTACCTACAATATTCAGGACAGTAGCCTACTGTATGGTACTGTGGCCTAGGAGCAATGGATCTTACCATACAGCCTAGGTGTGTTATAGGCCATAAAATCTAAGTTTCTATAAGTAAACTCTATGATGTCCCTACAATGGAATTGCTTAATGACACACTTCTTAGAATGTATTTCAATATTTAAGGAATGTATGCCTATATTTGAGAAAGGTTTTAAAGTATTTTAAAGGGCCAAAGTTTTTCCAATGCCTTAAATGCTGACCTAGATACTTTTTTTGACCTGAAAATATGTTCTTTACATTGTATCAAAGTAAGTCTGCCACTGACTTGTGGTTAGTTGTTCAAAATATCATTCCTAATATTCTAATAGGAAGGATGGAGTTAACTTTGAAAAGACGCTTATTTAAAAATTAGAATAATTACAGTTAACTCTTTCTGAAGAGTATTAAGCTGACTATAAAGATAAAATCTATAAATTATGTAAATTAAATGAATTATATACATATTACGTGTTTAAACTCTTTATATCGAGATATTATTACATATTCATTAAAGCAAACATAAAATTTACTTTATATTTTCATTGCATCATTGCATTACTATCTAGACTTGTATTTAGTTAAATCCCAATTTTATAGAAAAGCCTAATTTTTATATTCTGTCTGATTTTCTTAATTGATAGAACGGGCTAAGTTAAGAGCATATTTGCAAATCTTTTTTGAAGAAAATGATGTTAAATGATGAACATATTTAAGGAAATATAGTAAAGCTGTGTAATTGCCTTCATTTAGTAAGACTCAGCTAATTCAGGATATCGTGAAGGTCACCAAAACAGATTTAGAGTTGATATGAAAATACATATATTCAGTGCTGATAATATTCATGGTTTCTTTAGAAACACAAAATGTAAACCTGTAAAACCTCCACAGTCAGTAATGAGTAATATGTACATTGGAAAAACTAGCTTTTCCAAAAACACTTTCCCACTGTTTCCTTGACTAGATAAGGTTAATCTGCTAGACCCCCTCCATAAAGAGAACATAATCATACATGCTAAAATCATATTTTAGCACATGATATACCCAAATTTCAAAATATGTAAACTTCTGAAGATAATAATAGCCGCTGGTTTAATTGTTAATGTAATAGTGTAGTTATGAGAGATATATTTGTTTTGCATAATTTTCTTCCTAAATTAGAAATTTAGTCTTTATGATTTTTAGATTCAACAAAGAGAAAATATTTTTTGGTATTACACACTAACCCCTAAGGAGATGTCAATTCCCCTTGCCAATTTTACATAGACAATCAGGAATTTCATCTTGTGTTGGTTTGACACACATCTTCTAGGTGACTCCAGGGAAACTGAAGCCAACCCTTGCTGCAATGCTGGGCTCTGAGTCAGTCCTGGTAATCCTTACCTTTTCAGGAGTTTTGCATTTGGTTCAGGAACACAGCATACTCTAGTTAATACATGGCATAAAATTAACGGCATTATCGGTTAGGTATAATAGACTACTTGAGATTGTCTAAAAAATCCAATTACAAAATTTTATTGTTAGAGTTGTTTCCTCTTTCCATATAGATGTGAGCATATACCTATCTAATTTCCGTAGCATCTGCTGCCCCATGGAACCTAGAGGGAAATCATGCTGGGACTGAAACTCATCTAGAGGGAGGCAGAGCTGAAATAATCCCACATAAATGGTTCCGAATTTTTTTTTTCCCAAAATTCCACGTTTTCCAGCTGAAAAAAAATCCGACAGTAATAGATTCTTATACTGTTTTATTACTCCCAAGGGTAGTGGTGAGGGAGAATGTAGCTAATAAGGTGGTTTATTTTCTTTTATCAGAATGGGTAAGAAAGCCATATCCACATTCTTCAGAGGACATTTCCAGAGTTGGAAGCTCTGAAATAACTTTGGACTGGATAGGATGTGTCTTTGTTGTAAATGGGTAGTTATCACTAAGAAAATAATATAAATTTCTTAGAATTCTGCAACTTGGGGAAAAAACTATAGAACATAATGTCTTGCACTTCCCCAACTATGAAAGTGAATATGTCTTCTTTTGATTAAAAATGAAGAAATGAGACAAGTTTATTAGGTAATTTTAGAATGTTTATTTTCTCCCAGTGAATTGAAACCTTTGTCATTATATAATGGCCCTTTCTAAACCTGGTAATGCTATTTTTGATTTCAAGTCTATTTGAAGACTAAAATTTAGCCACAAAGGATTTCTTTTCAATTATCTTTTCCCAATATAACTTTTTATAGTTCTATTATACTGTTCACATTATCAAATATATCATATTTTAAAATGTCAAAGTTGAATTCTGCTGTTAATAGCTTGTAATGTCTTTAATCACGTATTTAACATTTTTTTTTTTTTTTTACTTTTTTGCTAGCTGATATTTAACTGATCTAAATGTCTAACAATCACGAGGGCTGTATCTTCAGGCTGAGTTTCTCCAGATATAAATCGTATTTTATCTTCTGAAGTACCTTGGAAACTATCAATTTGATTTTATTTTAGCTTAATCACTAACTCGTAACTTTTGTTTTTTTTTACATATATGTATATTTGGATCCTAAGCATTTGTGATTGCAAGACTACAGATCCACAGGTGGATGAAAATCTCTTCCTTCCTTTCCTCCTTCCTTCCTTCCTTTCTTCCTTCCTTCCTTCTTCCCTTCCTCCCCCCTTCCTTCCTTCTTTTCTTCCTTCGTCTTTCTTTATTTTCCTCTCTCTTTTAAAAAATATTATTCATCTTGAGTGGAGGCCTAAATAGTAACTATAGTCCCCTTATGATCACCCTATTCTTTTATTTAATTTTATTTTCTCTAGCCCATTATTATACTGGGCAAGCTAAGTTTTTGAGAAACCTGGCTTTATATAGTGACATGTTTCGGCTCTATGTCCCAACCCAAATCTCATCTTGTAGCTGTCATAATTCCCATGTGTTGCAGGAGGGACATGGTGGGATATAATTGAATCTTGAAGGCAGATCTTTCCTCTACTGTTCTCAGGATAGTGAATAAGTCTCGTGAGATCTGATGTTTTAAAAATGGGAGCTCCCCTGCACAAGAACTCTCTCTTTGTCTGACACCAACCATGTAAGATGTGACTTGCTTCTCCTTGCCTATCACCATGATTGTGAGGCCTCCCCAGCTATGTGTAACTGTAGTTCCATTAAACCTCTTTTTCTTCCCAGTCTCTGGTATGTCTTTAGCAGTGGCAAGAAAACAGACTAATACAATACATTGGTACCAGGAGTGGGTGCTGCTGAAAAGATACCTGAAAATGTGAATGCGACTTTAGAACCAGGTAACAGGCAGAGGTTGGGACAGTTTAGAGAGCTCAGAAGAAGAAAGGAAAATGTAGGAAAATGTGGAACTTCATAGAAACTTGTTAAGTGGCTTTGCCCAAAATGTTGATAGGCATATGGACAATAAAGTCTAGGCTAAGTTGGTCTCAGGTGGAAATGAGAGACTTGCTGGAAACTGGAGAAAAAGTGACTCTTGTTATATTTTAGCAAAGAGACTAGAGGTGTTTACCCCTGCCTTAGAACTTGGTGGAACTTTGAACTTGAGAGAGATGATTTAAGGTATCTGGCAGAAGAAATTTCTAAGTAGCAAAGCATTCAAGAGATAATGTGTGTGCTGTTAAAAGCATTCAGTTTTAAAAGGGAAACAGAGCCTAAAATTACAAAAAATTCTCTGCCTGATAGTGCGATAGATAATAAAATCCCATTTCCTGAGGAGAAATTCAAACCAGCTGCAGAAATTTACGTAAGTTACAAAGAACCAAAATAATCACTAAGACAATGGGGAAAATGTCTCCATGGAATGTAAGAAACCTTTGCAGCAGCCTCTCCCATCACAGACCCAGGGTCCTAGGAGGAAAACAATGCTTTCATGGGCTGGGTCCAGGGTCCCCATACTGTGTGCAGTCTAGGAACTTGGTGCCCTGAATTCCAGCTACTCTAGCCATGGCTGAAAGGGCCCAACACAGAGCTCAGGCAGTTACTTCAGAGGGTTGAAGCCCCAAGCCTTCACAGCTTCTATGTGGTGTTGAGTTTGTGAGTGAAAAGAAGTTAAGAATTGGGGTCTGGGAACTTTCACCTAGATTAAAGAGGATATATGAAAAAAACACCTGAATGCCCAGGCAGAAGTTTGCTGCAGGGTGGGGCCCTCATGAAGAACTTCTGCTAGCACGATGAGGAGGGAAAATATGGGGTTGCGCCTCCAGAGTCCCTACTGGGGCGTCATGGAGTGAAGCTATGAGAAGAGGGCTAGTATCCTCCAGACCCCAAAATTATAGATCCACCAAGATCTTGAACCATTCACCTGGAAAAACTGCAGACACTCAATCCCAGCCTGTGAAAGCAGTCAGGAGAGAAACTGTACCCTTCAAAGCCATAGGGGTGGAGCTGCCCAAGACCATGGGGGCTCATCTCTTGCAACAGGGTGACCTGAATGTGAGACCTGGGATCAAAAAGATCATTTTGGAGCTTTAAGATTTCACTTCTCTGCTGGATTTTGGACTTGCATGGGGCCTGTAGCCCCTTTATTTTGGCCAAATTATCTTACCTGGAATGGCAGTATTTTCCCAATGCTGGTACTTTCATTGTACGTAGGAAGTAACTACCTTGCTTTTGATTTTCCAGGCTCATAGGCAGAAAGGACTTGCCTTGTCTCAGATGAGACTTTAGACTGTAGACTTGTGAGTTGGTGCTGAAATGAGTTAAGACTTTGGGGACTGTTAAGAAAGCGTGATTGGTTTTGAAATGTGAAGACATGAGATTTGGGAGGGGTCAGAAGTAGAATTATACAATTTGGCTCTGTGTCCTGCCCAAATCCCATCTTGTACTGTAGTTCCCTTAATTCCCACATGTTGTATGAGAGACCTGGTAATTGAATCGTGGGGGCAGAATTTTCCTGTGCTGTTCTTGTAATGGTGAATATGTCTCAAGATCTGCTGGTTTTAAAAATGAGAGTTTCCCTGCATAAGCTCTCACTCTTTGCCTGCTGCCATTGTAACTTGCTCCTCCTTGTCTTCCACCATGACTGTGACTGTGAGGCTTCCCTAGTCTTGTGCAACTGTAGGTCCATTAAACCTCTTTTCCTTCCCAGTCTTGTGTATGCCTTTATCAGCAGCATGAAAAATGAACAAATACACATAGTTATTTCAGTTTCAACATCTCATTTGAGTGAGTATAAGACCTCGGCTTCTTAACTCTATATAACAATTAAAATTAGGTGTACTTTTCACCCATTCTGATAAAGAAGTACATCACCTTGCAAATCACATTCTCTCTATTAGTTCCCCTTGAGCATAATAACAAAAATATTGGAATCCAACCTTGTCAATATATTTCATGCAGTCCCAGAATTATTTTTCCTCTGGATGTCCTCTTTTTCCTGTGTCTATCAATCTAAAACCTTAACATCAAATTTAGCTAAATTATTTCATATCCTCAGTTTACACTTAATCTCATAATTCATGTACCCATAGTGTGGAAGCAGAGCACAGTATTTTTATTGCACCTTTCTTCACCTTTCTCACTCATTCTTTTCTTTCTGCATCTGTTTTCCTTTTTTGATGTAAGCCTAGGAGGAGGGATTAGGGTAAAGCTAGTATGCTGCTTTTGCAATGTACAGGAAATATATTCAACAAATTTATTTAATTTTGCTGTCTAATATAAAGAATTGGGAAAATATATTAATCAAGCTTTAATAAAATCCATGTGTCAGGGTTATAACATACATTATGGTACTAAAAGAAAAGATGATATGCAAATAACACCTGCATAATACCATACATTAAATCAATTTATTGGCTGCAGCAACTTAAAAAATACCAAAATGAAAATGCAATTTTGAATTTTTGAATGTGTCTAGGTGGTTAAAAACCTTGGACAAGTAAATAAACTTTATTTCTAATTTCCTTTCCTATTATAAAGAAAATACAGATTGGTTGATCTCTAATACTCTATAAAGATATAATCAAAATTTTATTGTCATAAATTACATTTATTCTTACAGTGAAAATAAATCCATTATAATCTATAATAGTATAAAAATGAGATCTGCACCTCTTAATAACCAACCAGTTATGTGAATATCTGGCAGACAAACCATATAAGTATGCACCGGATAATGATTTGAGGTTATTTTTTTATCCTTTCCTCTCTAGCTTAGATAATTGAAACTGCTGCAGATGGCCTCAGACTTATAATGATTCAACTCATAATTTTTGACTTTACAATAGTGCAAAAGTGATATTCATTTAGCAGAAACCATACAACCATTCTGTTTTTCACTTTCAGTGAAAGATTCAATAAATTACATGTGATATCCAAGACTTTCTTATAAAATAGGCTATATGTTAGATGATTTTGCCCAACTGTAGGCTTATGTAAGTGTTCTGAGCATGTTTAAGGTAGGACAGGCTAAGCTATGATGTTTAGTAGATTAGATACATTAAATGTATTTTTGAATTATAATACTTTCAATTTACAATGAGTTTATCAGGATGTAATATTATTGTAAATTGAAGCACATCTGTATCAGCCTATCCATCAAGAGAAAAGCAATTCCATCTTCCTTTCCAAAGAAAATAATCTGAGGGTCTTGTTATTCTTTTAAAATTAGCAGGATTTCTTCTTCTTTCAATATTAAAATACTTATTAAATGGTCAATCAATTTAAGCACTTATTAAAATTAAATGAAAGACTAAGGCTAAAATTATGCAACTAAGAAATTATTTCAAATGTTTTAACTGTCTGAATCCAGGTGAAAATCTTAAGTTCATATAAAATATTCTTAATGGTTCTAATATAATTGTCAATTTTAAGGTAATGCAAATTGAATGCCCATGACCTTGTTCTATCTTTTGCTAAAAAAACAAACAAACAAACAAACAAAACAAAACAAAAAAAACTTCAGAGCCCAAAGTTGAAAATAATTAACAGAAAAATGAATTCAACTAGACATATATATAGGTGCATATATATTGCTTCCTTCCTTCCTTTCTTCCTTCCTTCCTTCCTTCCTTTCTCTCTTCCTCCCTCCCTCCCTTCCTCTCTTCCTCCCTCTCTTTCTCTCTCCTTCTGTCTTTCTTGCTTGCTTTTTCTTATAAATAACCCCAAGATATTTAGGATATGGGATAACCTTAATTTTATAAATTTATAAGAAATACCTCCAAGAAATGTAGGATATGAGAAGTAAATACAAAGACTCATAAGCTACATGCGATTTTGTTCTACCTCATATTTTCATGTTTCATATGCAAATGAGCAACAAAAGAAAAACAAGTGAAAATAACAGAGAAAAAATATAGATTGATACTCAAAATATCATAGAGACACATAGGTTAATATTCAAAAAGATAGGAATAATTGCTATAAGAAATTAAAATTATGTAACACTGAAACATTTAAAAAATAGAATCTATAACACAGATAATTGTAACATCTTAATTATGTTAAAATGATGTTTTCATTAGTTAAAGCAGAATTGAAAGTCGAGCATTTCATACCATGCAGATAATGATTTGAGGTAATCAAATCCCTTAAATAAATTTACCTTATTACACAAATTATTCACCTTAATTATCAGTTTGGCCTGTTGTCTTTAGATGGTCATTCATTTCTCATGTGTGCAATTTTCCTCAGTTAGAACATGTAACTAATGTGATAGAGATGGAATTTTCTAAATGTTGGTGTATTGGAATTTGTGCCAAGTGCTAATTCTTTTTGGCACATCATGATGTTTCATGACTTTTTTTTAAAGGGTAACTTGTTTCCTCTGCCTGAAATCATCTATTGTTGTTGTGGGAACTTATTCCTAGAACCTAGCCTAGTGCTAGTACAAATTAAATCTCCAAAGTTATTGAACTAAATAATTTGAAGAAACCCAATAAATAATGTATATGGATGGTCAAAACTATGAAATGACTATACAATTATAATAGTATAACTAATACTTTAAGAGTCAACCAAGTACTCTTTCTTCATTTTATTCAAAACAGTGAAATATTTTGCATTTAGCTTTAGGGTCATATCACTCAAGAAATGCTATGGGAGAATTCAAATTTCTGTGAACCAAATTTACTGCTTTGCAGATAATCTAGACTATCTCCCTCAAAATACATCTCTTTCTTGTAGAAATGCATTGTTCACAAGAAGCCACCAAAAAGTCAATTCATCCCATTGGAGAATGCAGGGCAATTGAAAGATTTGCTGAATCTGTATAACAGAAAATGTGAGAATGCTCTATTTGTTAATAAATACATTTTGTATGTCTACAGAGCATTCTTAGTAAAAACAAAGTCTTTAAATCACTTCAAAATATCTCTACAATATTTTGTCAAATGCATATTAAAATATATGTTTATGTACCACACTAGACAATGAAGAACAGTAATAAAAATGTAAACCCAAGAACAATCCATACTAGAATGCTATTTTGTCACTTAAATTCATTTTTATCCTAGACTACTCATGTAAGATATTTGAAACAAGGCTACAGCTATGAAAAGAGTTGTTGAAGGCAAAGACTAATGAAGTGTTTTGCTTTTTGAGGCCATTTTCCAATATTTTTATATGTACCCTTATGTAATAGGAAGACTCTTTTCTCACTTCAGGCCATTTGCCTCTTTGTCAAACAAACATGAAATTGTTAAGAGAATTTAAGTTATTAGATTTATAATCCCTCTGACATGAACTTCAAATACTAGTTTCACAGAAAAATGATTTTTAATATATAATATAAATTTTTATACTGTCATTTAATGTGAAATCTAAGTTGGAAAAATGTAACAGATATTTATTTTATCTATCACCCTACCTGTGACTTTTTTTTAACTTATAGATAGTGGTAGGCTGGAGTGGTGTCCTCTGAAGAGCAATTTTGCCTCTCTCTGTTCAACTCTGTGTTTTATAAAATCACATAAATAGGCCAGGCATGAAGGCTTATGCCTAAATCCCAGCACTTTGGGAGGCCAAGGCAGGTGGATCACTTGAGGTCAGGAGTTTGAGACCAATCTGGCCAACATGGTGAAACCCCGTGGCTACTAAAAATGCAAAAATTAGCTGAGTGTGTTGGTGCCCACCTGTCATCCCAGCTACTTGGGAGGATGAGGCAAGAGAATTGCTTGAACCTGGGAGAGAGAGGTTTCAGTGAGCTGAGATCATGCCACTGCACTCCTTCCTGGGTGACAGAGCAAGACTCTGTCTTAAAAAATAAACAAACAAAAAATCATATGAATAGCTTTATAATAAGTAACTTTGGGGGTAGTTTATAAATCAGTAGATGCTACGAATCTCCTAATGAATAATTGACTGTTAACCGTTTATCACTATACCACTGAACTACACTAGTGACCTTTGTGTTGCCTTAGTCCCTAAACTATATGCTAAGATGAAATGTTTCAAATGGACAGAGAAGCCTCTTGTATTTTGTGAATTAATATAATTTAATGATTGTGAGCAGTCAACTTATTTTGTGTCAAAAGATGACCGAGTTAGTGGAAAAATGCTGATTATACACTTTTTATATTTCATTATTGCGCTTGTCAATTTGAACACATTTTCCTAAAAGGGTCTAATTAATGGAACAAAGGAGAGAACCTTTAAACTTAAATTTCTTATTAGAAAAACTGAATAGTGAGAGAATCAGCAAGACTGGGTGAAAATGAAGTCAAATGAAATATTTTTTATAGGATGTTTAACAAATTTTTATTGAATACAAATGAAAAATATACACTATGCCATCCATGGTGGTTAATTAAATAAGTTATTAAACTGAAGAGACCTACCCCTAAACCAATATTTATAGAACCTTGTACTAACTACTTTTATAAATGCCTAAAATGTTCTGGTAAATCTAAGAAAGAGGCTGATAGGTTTTAGCAGGTTTTAGGAGTATTTGAAAAGGGGAACAATGTGGCTTTTAAAATATAATTTCCCAAATAACTTTAATTTTCCCATTTGACTTTGTGTTTGTGAAAGTATCCAAGACAAAATCATAAACTAATGCATCATCTTGAACTATCATGATAAGTAATTTTTTTCTTTCCTTATTTATTTATTTTTTTTTTTTGAGACAGACTCTCAAATGGCTGGTGTGCAGTGGCACCATCTTGGCTCACTACAACCCCTGCCTCCTAGGTTCAAGTGATTCTCCTACGTCTGCCTCTCAAGGAGTTGTGACTACAGGCACATGCCACCATGCCCAACTAATTTTTATAGTTTGGGTAGAGACAGGATTTCACCATGTTGGCCAGGCTGTTCTTGAACTCTTGACCTCAAGTGATATGCCCACCTTGGTCTTCCAAATTGTGAGCCACTATGCTCAGCTGATAAATAAATTCTTAAATTAAGTAGTTTGTCACTTGCATTCTGTTTATGAAGCAAGTTACTTAAATGTTCATTGAAGTTCATTGCAAAACAAGCAGACAAAAATTCAATCTCTCCTTATAATGAGTTGATGACTATATTTATCTTATATGTAAAACCTGAATTTCTCTAAAAATTACCAATGTGGGGGTACATAGAGAGTCAAATCCTTTATGCTAAATTGTATTCCACTGTCTCTGTGATTTTTGCCCCGTATGCATTTAAAAGTTCTTTGTCCAATAATTTCCCCTCAGCTATATGTGGGGTCTCCATAGTGTATGTAGCTTATAGACCCATAAATCACTGGACTTATGAAAAGGATTAAAATGCACTGTGATCTGCTATGAAATGTTTCCTTTTGCCTTTTTAAAAGTGATTCTTAAATAGGTGTCTCACCTTATGGTTCGAAGGTTAAAACATATAAGAGAAGCACACAATACCGAAATAGACAGTTTTATGTATTGTCAGAAAATAGACACACAGTGTATCTACCAGTTAGATCAAGGAATACAAACCTGACAGGATCTCAGCAGACACCCTATGCCTGCTGTCTATCAATGTGCTCTTCCTTGTTCCCTACCTTAACTAACATTTTCATTTCTATCTTTCAGGGTTTTTTCATATTTTTAAAAAACTTTACATACATGGAATATTATATAATGTATTATTTCATGACTGGTTTACTTTGTTAAATATTACATTTGTGAGATTTGCCTGTATCTATAGTTTTTTTTCATTTTCATTATTATATAGCATTACATTCTATAGTTGTTTCAGGGTTTATTTATTAATTTTACTGTCGATAGGCCTTTAGTTTCCTTTTAAGTTCTAGATATTAGAAGCTGTGCTTTTCTGAACTTTCTTTGACGTCTTCTGATGTACATGTACACTAATTTTTATTGTACAGGAATAGATTTTTCATATAATTTATTAATACTATATAGATATGTATTGTGATAGATGACAAATTGACCAAATAAGTTTATGGATTTAAATTTTCATCAACAATTTTTTCAAAATTTCAATTTTTATCATTGTCAATGATTGGTACCGTCAGTTTTATAAATTATAAATTTACTAATGAATATATATTTTATTTCAGTGATATTAAGCCTTTTATTAAAATAATATATACTCAAAAGCTCCTAACTACTAAATATACAGCTCATTTTTAGTAGAGATCACCACATTTATGGATTTTACTTCCAGGACTTGACCAGGTTGTTAGGGTGAAGACCTGAAGAAAATGCTCCATGTTTCTGGCACAGGAACAGAGAAGTAACTACTTTGAAATACATTCAGAGAACTGTCCACAAAAACAGTCTGCTCTGCATAAGAGAAGACATTAGCATTATCTGGCCTGAGGAAAAGAAGGGTGCCCTCTAGTCTTCCTGATTCACTGAGCGAATTTGGAGGAACTAAAAAAGACTTGTCAAAGCCACAGTCCAGGGATACAGGCCCACGAAAAGACTAAAATTCAATATGAGATTACAGAATGCTTCCCCTTTTCCATAACTTGAGGCTTAAGCAAGAGGACTCTAATGAAATAAACATGGATTGCAACTGAGAGAGCTGCACCACATAAACACTGTTTAAAATGTAATTCTTAGGGAAACCCAAAGGCAACAGAGGAAACAAAATCAAGAACCCTAGAGGAATTTGAAGCCTCTGATACATACAACTACAGAAAATATTAAATAAAAGTTAAATTAAAGCTAGAAACACATGAAACCTCTCACTAAAGCCTGACTTACCTATGTTCCTATTACTAAATACATCATGTCTAGCTTTCTACAAAAAAAAAAAGATAAAAGTATGATGAAACAAAGTAATTACAAGTATCTGATTCAGGCATGACACAGATTTTGAAATTAGCAGCCATTAAATTTAAAATAATAGTGGTTAATATATTAACGACTCTAATGAAAAACATAGACATGTACAATCATACAGGCAATGTAAGTACAGCAATTAAAACTCCAAAAATAATCAATGAAAAATACTAAAAATAAAAATATAAAATAAGTAAATAATAACTTAATGGGCTCTTCGGTAGACTGGGTGCTATGGTTTGAATGTCCATATCAAGACTCATGTTCAAATTATTGTAATTGTAACAGTATTAAGAGGTGGGGGTGGGGGCAAGATAGCCAATTAGAAACAGCTGTGGTCGAAACTCCCAGCCAGAAGAACAAAAATGGCAAGTGAATGCTGCATCAGCAACTGAGGTATCCAGGTTCTCTCACTGGGGCTGACAAGGCAGTTGGCGTGACTCATGAAGAGCAAGAAAAAGCAAGGTGGTACCAAGGCCCACCTGGGAGCCACTTAGGGAAAGGGGAGCTCCCACCTGCAGCAGAGAGATGGTTTGTGATAATGCTACCCTGCCCAGGAAACCACATTATTTCCCCCCACAAATCTGTGCAACCCATGGATCAGGAGATCTTCCTTATGAGCTCATGCCACCAGGGCATTGGGTCCTAAGCATGGAGCTGAGCAGATTCTCAGTGACCATTCATCTGGAGATTGCCTAAGACTACCAAGTTTCTGGGAGGAGCGGTGGCAGCTGTCACTGCAGCTCTAGTCTGCTATCTTCCCCCTTCTGGTGCTAAGGAGACAAAATGGTTTGTACACAGAGGAATTCCCCACAGTGCAGCACAGTGGTTGTGGCAGATCATGGCCAGACTGACTCTTTAGATTGGACTCTGACCCATTCCTCCTCACTGGGCGAGGGCTCCCTGCAGGAATTTCAGTCACTCTAGCCATGGGTTTAGGGAGGAACTCTGATCTCCCTGGGATTGAGCCCTTGCAGGGAGGGGCAGCTGTGTTCTCTGAGAATAAGCAAACTTAGTCTTTTTTTTCTTGCTGACTCTGAGGAATCTGGGCAGCCCAGATGAGTGGGATTTCCACCAGTGGAGCACACTCCCTGCACCAAGGAGCAGCCAGAGTGCTTTATTAAGCAAGTCCCAGATCCCATGCCTCCTGACTGGGTGAGACACCTCAACAGGGGTCACCAGACACCTTGTATGGAAGTATTCCCACTGGCATCATGTTGGAGCCTCTCTGGGACAGAGATCACAGAAGAAGAAAAGGCAGCCATCTTTCCCCTTCTGCATCCTTCACTGGTGACATCTCCAGGTGTGTGAGAGACCCAGGAAAGTAAACCAGGAAAGAGACCCAGCAAACTGTACCAGCTCTATGAAAAAGGGGCCTGACTGTTAGAAGAAAAGCAAACAGAAAGCAACAACAACATAGCATCAACAAAAATGTTCCCACAAAAACCTCATTCAAAAGTCAGCAGCCTCAAAGATTGAAGCTAGATAAACTCACAAAGATAATAAAGAATCAATGAAAAAATGCTGAAAATTCAAAAAGCCAGAGTGCCCTTTCTCCTCCAAAGGGTCAAACATCTTTCCATCAAGGACACAGAACTGGGAGGAGGCTGAGATAGATAGAGACAGAAGTAGGCTTCAGAAGATAAGTAATAACAAACTTTGCTGAACTAAAGGAGCATGTTCTAACCTAATGCAAAGAAGCTAAGAACCATGATGAAACATTACAGGAGTTATTAATCATAATAACCAGTTTAGAGTAGAACATAAATGACCATATGGGGCTGAAAAACACAACACGAGAACTTCACAATGCAACTGCAGGTATCAATAACCAAATAGACCAAGCAGAGGAGAGAAATTCTGAGCTTGAACACTATCTTGCTAAAATAAGACAAGCAGACAAGATTTAAAAAAAAGAATGAAAAGGAATGAACAAAACCTCTGAGAACTATGGGATTATGCAAAAAAGACTAAACCTGTGACTGATTGGGCTACCTGAAAGAGACAGAGAGAACAGAACCAAATTAAAAAATGTATTTCAGGATATTATCCAGGAGAAACTTCTCCAACGTAACAAGACAGGCCAAATTCAGAAAATTCAGAGAACCCCAGCAAGATACTCCATGAGAATATTAACCCCAAGACATATAATCATCAGATTCTCCAAAGTTGAAAAGAAGAAAAAAAATTAAGGGGAGCCAGAGAGAAAGATAGGGTCACCTACAAAAAGAAGCCCTCATCAGACTAACAGCAGACCTCTCAGAGGAAACCACTATAAGTCAGAAGAGATTGGTAGTTAATATCAACATTATTAAAAAAAAAAAATTCCAACCCAGAATTTCACATTCAGCCAAACTAAACTTTATAAGAAAAGGAGAAATAAAATCCTTTTCAGACAAGCAAATGCTGAGGGAATCTGTGACCACTAGGTTTGCCTTGTAAGAGCTTCTGAAGAAAACACTAAATGTGGACAAGAAAAGCCATTATCAGCCACTGAAAAAAAACACTGAAGTACACAGAACAAGAACACTATGAAGCAGCTACATGAACAAGTCTGCAAAATAATCAGCTAACATCATGGTGACAGAATCAATTTCACACATGGCTATATTAATTTTAAATGTAAATGGAATAAATGTCACAATTAAAAGAGACAGAATGGCAAGCTGGATAAACAGTCAAGGCCCATGTGTGTGCTGTATTGAAGAGACCCATCTGTCATGCAAAGACATACAGAGGCTCAAAATAAAAGGATGGAGAAAATGTACTAAGCAAATGGAAAGCAGAAATTAACAGGGGCTGCAATCCAAGTTTCTGACAAAACAGACTTTAAACAAACAAAGATCAAAAAAGACAAAGAAGGATATTACATAACAGTAAAGAGATCAATAAGAAGAGCTAACTATCCTAAATAGATATGCATCCAATACAGGAGCACCCTGATTCTTAGAAACCTACAAAGAGACCAAAACAGCATGGTCCTGGTACAAAAACAGAAACATAGACCAATGGAACAGAATAGAGATATCAGAAATAAGACTGCACATCTATAATCATCTAATCTTTGACAAACCTGACAAAAACAAGCAATGGAGAAAGGATTCCCTATTTAATAAATGGTGGTGAGAAAACTGGCTAATCATAAGTGAAAAATTGAAACTGCACCCCTTTCTTATACCTTGTACAAAAAGGTATAAGTTGAATTAAAGATTTCAATGTAAAACCAAAAACTATAAAAACCCTAGAAGAAAATCTAGGCAATAACATTCAGGACATAGGCATGGGCAAAAATTTCATGATGAAAACACCAAAAGCAATAAAACAAAAGCAAAAAAGAACAAATGGAATCTAATTAAACTAAAGTGCTTCTGCACAGCAAAATAAACTATTATTGGAATGAATAGACAACCTACAGAATGGAAGAAAATTCTTGCCATCTATCCATCTATCAATGATCTAATAGCTAGAATCTACAAAAAACTTAAACAAATTTACAAGAAAAAACCAACCCCATTAAAAAGTGGGCAAAGTCGGGCATGGTGGCTCACGCCTGTAATCCTAGCACTTTGGGAGGCCGAAGCAGGCAGATCATGAGGTCAGGAGTTCAAGACCAGCCTGATCAATATGGTGAAACCCCATCTCTAATAAAAGTACAAAAATTAGCCAGGCATGGTGGTGTGCACCTATAGTCCCAGCTACCTGGGAGGCTGAGGCAGGAGAATCACTTTAAACCTCATGGTGGTATGTGCCTGTGGTCCCAGCTACTTGGGAGACTGAGGCAGGAGAATTGCTTGAACCCGAGTGGTGAATGTTGCAGTGAGCTGAGATTGTGCCACTGCACTCCAGCCTGGGTGAGAGTAGCAAGAATCCATCTCAAAAATTTTAAAAAGTGAGCAAAGTACATGAACAGACACTTCTCAAAGAAGACATTTATGCAGCCAAGAAATATATGAAAAAAAGCTCAACATCACTTATAAAGAGTGAAATGCAAATCAAAACCACAATAAGGTATCATCTCACGCCACTCAGAATGGCAATTATTACAAAGTCAAGAAACAACAGAGGCTGGTAAGGCTTTAGAGAAATAGGGACACTTTTACACTGTTGATTGGAGAGCAAATTAGTTCAACAATCTTGGTAAACAATGTGGTGATTCCTCAAAGGCCTTGAGGCAGAAATACCACTTGACCCAGCAATCCCATTACTGGGTATTATGTTACAAAGGAACATAAATCATTCTATTATAAAAACATATGCATATGTATGTACATTGCAGGACTATTCACAATAGTGAAGACATTGAATCAACTCAAACGCCCGTCAATGATAGACTAGATGGAGAAAATGTGGTTCATATACAACATGGAATACTATGCAGCCATTAAAAGGAATGGGATAATGTCCTTTGCTGGGATATGAATAGAGCTGGAAGTCATTATCCTCAGCAAATTAACACAGAAACAAGAAACCTAACACTACATATTCTCACTTATAAGTAGGGGCTAACCAATCAGAACACATGGACACAAGGAAAGGAATAATGCATCCTGGAAGCTGCGAGGGGTTGGGGGATGGGAGAGGATCAGGATAAATAGCTAATGCATGTGGTGCTTAATACCTAGGTCATTGATTGACAGGTGCAGCAAACCACTATGGCACACATTTACTTATGTAACAAACCTACATAACCTACACATGTATTCCAGAACTTAAAATAAAATTTAGAGGATGATCCTTTACAAAAACCAGAAAACAGAAGTTGCAGCGAGCCGGGATACAGCGAGACTCTGTCTCCAAAAAAAAAAAATTAAAAAAAAAAAAAAAAAAAAGCATGGCCTTTACAAGTGTTTGGGTTCTAAGGGCTGTGCTCTTGTGAAGTGAAGAGATTAATGTCATTATTGTGGGGAGTTTTTATTTTCCCTGACAACAAACTGTTCTAAAATGAATTTCACCCTTCTTTCTCTCTGTGTGTATATTTGCCCTCCACCATAACACAATGTAGCAAAAAGACTCTCCCCAGATGTCCACATCCTGCTTTTAGAATTCCTAGCCTTCAGGACTATGTGACATAAATTTATTTTCTTTATAAATTATCCAGTTGATGGTATTCTGTAGTAGCTGCATAAAATGAACTAAAACACTGGACAAAGCTGAGAGAATAATTAGGGAGCATGATGACATGTAAATAGAAACTTTCTAAACTGAAATGCAAACAACAACAACAAAATAATAATAGTACCCAAGAACGGTGCGACAATTTCAAAAGGTATAGCATGCATGTAACTGGAACATCAGAGAGAAAAAAATAGAGATCATTGATGAAAAATATTTGAAGTATTAATAGTCATGTCCAAGAATTTTTAAAATCTAATTACAGACACAAAGTCATAGATCCAACTATAATAATTACAAAATATAATAATTACAAAGAACATTTTGGATCCAAAAACTGACTCAAAATGATACATATAATTTTAATAACTCTATTAAATAAATTGACTTTCTAGTTTCTAAGTTTTCTGTAAAAGAAAAAGTCAAGGGTTATATAGTCTTAGTGTCAGTTTCTACCAAACATTTGTATCCTCTATCCCCTTCAGCATGTATATGTAATACATTTATACAATAGTGAAATTCACCTGTCATAGCCTAAATTCAGTCTGTACCCCTATGCCCTAGTTGATTTGTTGAAAAATACTATGTACAGTAAAATTCAGATATTTTAGTGGATAATTATATGGCTTTTGACTAAGTTATAAAGATGTATGGCTACAGCTACAATTTCATACAGAACACTCCCAATGTTTAGTATGTATAGGTGTGTGATAATTTTATATTTATACCTTACTTGTAAAAATGGCTCAGAATTTTTATATACAATTTACTCTGCTTTTTCTTCTGTTAAAATATTACGTAACCATAGGAGATTTATCAAAACTAAGAAATTAACTTCATGATTAAAATAAATTAAATCATGATACTCTTAACTACAATGCAGAGCTTGTTTGGATTCAGCTAGTTCTTTCCACTATCATTTTGCTGTTTGAGGATCCAGTCTGGTATGCTACATCACATTTATTGTCCTGCTTGTTTCCTTCATTCTGTGATCATAACTCAGTCTTCTTCTGTCTTTTATGGCCTCTGCACTATTGAAGAACACTTGTCATTAATTTTACATAAAATGTCTCTAAATTTGGGGTTGTACTTTTAATCTCATGATTAAAATGGAGGTGTTCACTATTGGGAAAAGTAAAACTGAAGTGCTGTGCCCTCCTTGGTCAGGGGGTATTTAATATTTATAGGTAATGCTAGACATGTTGGCCTTGGTCATCCAAGTAAAGTTCATTCACGCTGGTGAAATTGTCATTTTTCCCTTTGTAATTTTACTAAATATTTGGGAGAAGATACTTTAAGATAATTCACATGTTCTAGTCCTGCTTAAACTTTTCTCAATAGTATTACCATCCATCAGAAGATTGTGTGTGCAGTAACTTTCTTCTATCTCATCAAGAAACCTAGCTCAAATGACCTATAACATAGTTCTTATTTGTTCAACCATAGTATAGAAAAACAGTTGTTTTAGAATTTCTAAATCATATCTCTGTGAGAAATAATTTACTTACTATAATAATAGGTTACATTACTATTGTTCAGTTCCTTTGATCTTTAGCCATTTGATATCCATTCAATATCCACACTGATACAAGATAATGAATTGATATTATTTTCTGATGATAATCTATAGTAAGGCTAGGTATTTATATCAAACTTTAGTGTTACCTGAAACATATTATATGGCTTAAAGAAATTCTTTTTAGTTTTTTTAACACACAGGGTCTCACTTTGTCACCCAGGCTAGAGTGCAGGGGTACAATCATGGCTCATTGCAGACACAGACTCTTAGGCACAAGTAATCCTCTGAGTAGGTAGGACTATAGGCATATGCCATCATGCCTGGTTATTTTATTATTATTATTACTATTATTATTATTAATTGTACAGACAGAGTCTCACTACATTGCCCAGTCTGGCCTCAAACTCCTGGACTTGGATCAATGCTCCTGCCCAACGTCCTGGGATTACAGATGTCCAGCATTCTTAATTATTAAACTGTCACATCATGTTCTTACTCATGATAAGGTAGATATGTTCAGATTATTGGAAAGAATACATTTTTATATGAAAATAAATCATCAAACTTCACATGAGGGAAAGAATAGTGAAAAATTAAGCAACAATTTTACTGACTGATTACTTAGTGGAAAAAAAAGTAATTTAAGAAGGCATATAACTCTGCCCATATATCACAGGATCTGTGATAAACACAATTACCAAATCTTCTAAATTTTAAGTAAAAGAAAATGAAATTAGGCTCAGATTCATCTCAGATTGTCTTTATATAGCGAGATATATATATATATACATATATATAGTGAGATACATATATATGTACTATATATACATGTATATATAGTACACCTTTATATAGGTTCTTCAAAATCTTTATTGTTCCTGAAATTTATTAAATAATTGCCTTAGACATCTAAGCTTTGTAGATAATCTGCTCTTCAGAAATCGGACCAAGTATTTAAAAATAATAAGATAAACAATACTAAGAAAATAAAGTGAAAGAATAAAATCATTGTCACAGCAAGTAAAGGGAAATCAATTTTTTCCATGTAGTGTAAGATAAAAGCATACCATCAGGCTCAGTTTTTTTTTTCTTTGAAATATTGCATTAACTTTACTAAAATATGTACATGGACAAATATATAATGACATAAATAAGTTTGAAAATTAGACACTGTTTTAAATAGCATTTGTTTTGACTCATTTGCTGTCTCTTTTCTTTGTAAAATATACTGAACATGAATGAAAAACGCTATTGTATTTATGAAAGCTAAAGATATTTTAAAAGCCTTGAAAAAGCTAATGCACTAAAAATACTTGCTGGTGAATAGACGTGGGTGACACAATTACAAAGGATCAGAAATGTTAAAAATATGCTGCATTTAGTGTATTTTTACAACAGTCTCTAAATTCTCACTTCACTTTAAAAAACTGAAAATGAAAATTTCAAAAAGTATGCTACAGGTATGTTTTATAAAGGAAAAGTGATAAATATTTGCCCTCAAAATACAGAGGAGTAACATGGCCCTATAACAAAATACAGCAGAATAAATATATTTTTATATGTCTGAAGTTTTTAGAAAGATCAGATGATTTACTTTTTCATTTAACCCAAATTCCTAGTTCCCATGAATAAGAAAGTTTCTGCCCTTCCCTCTCTCCCAGACACGAGAGACAAGGATTTTCATTTTATACCATTTGTTTCTATACTTATCTTTTTAATTACTTTCAAGTATTTTGTTTTTGATTTCTCAATATATATTTAACATTTTAATGTTCTTTCTTGTACGTATTTCACTAAGCAAATTATTATATGTACATACATATGTATTTTATCTTAATATGTTTACTGCTGTCATATTTAGTAGAATACTTTTTTCTCCTACTGTTTTGTTTTGTTCATTTAATTTCATTCTCTTATCATCTTTGACTATTTCTTCTCCATGGGTGATTTTTCTGTATATTTTTATTAGTCTTTTGTCTTATTTTTCTACAGAAATTTTGGGATTTGTGCTTTTTCATTCATATATAAGAACAGAATATAATTCTAAAAATATAACAGGGAGCCTTGTGTACATGGGCAGAATTTATGAAATAGCCAGCTTCGCTTTAGGACAAATGAAAAGGGAATCTCCCATTGTGCTGGTGACGTTTCAACACCAAAAAGAGAAAGGGTCAATGCGAACCTTAGAATTCTCAGTTAACTGCCAATATTTTCCAATATTGGAAAACATTTTTTTATGTTGTTCTATTTTTAATTTGGCCAAATGGTTATTTATTTGCTTGTTTGGGGTCCAGGGATACATACCTAACTGCTGGTATTCTGTGTCATAGGTAAAATAAGAGTTGGTGGAGATACATCACTATTACCTGTTCCTGTTCAGCCCACATCTCAACAACATTATATCTAATCTCCAGAGCTCTCTGTAACAGATCAGCTCCCCACTTTGATGCTATGCTCTTTGCTGTTAAGTTAGGCTGAGATCTCAACTGCCCTGCCCTCTTTTCTTTACCATAATTTAAAGAAACTGCATAAACTGCATGAAAACTTTTGTTCTTTTTGCTCTCTTGAATAAAAAACTTACAAGTTTATATTTAAGTCTCGACTGCTAAATATCTACCAATTTTATGTATACATTTCTTTTTTTAAAAAAGTTTATTAATTTCTTTTTTAAATTTTAGATTATTTCTTCTAAAAGAAAAATGGAATATATATACAGAATATGCAGGTTTGTTACTTAGGTATATATGTGCCATGGTGGTTTGCTGCACCTATTGACCCATCTTCTAAGTTCCCTCCCATTACTCCCCATCGTCCAAGAAACCCTGGTATGTGTTGTTCCCCTCTCTGTGTTCATGTGTTCTCATTGTTCAGCTCCCACTTATGAGTAAGAACATGCAGTGTTTGGTTTTCTGTTCCTGTGTTAAGTTGCTGAAGATGATGTCTTCCAGTTTTATCCATGTCCCTGCAGAGGATATGATCTTATTCCTTTTTATGGCTACATAGTATTCTATGGTTTATATGTACCACATTTTCTTTATCAAGTCTATCATTGATGGTCATTTGGGTTGGCATGAGTCTTTCCTGCTGTAAATAGTGCTGCCATAAATATACGTGTGCATGTGCTTTATAGTAGAATGATTTATATTCCTTTGGGCATATACCTAGTAATGGAATTGCTGGTTCAAATGGTATTTCTGATTGTAGTTCCTTGAGGAATCACCATACTGACTTCCACAATAGCTGAACGAATTTACATTTCCACCAAAAGTCTCAAAGTGTTCCTAATTATCCACAGCCTTGCTAGCATCTATTGTTCTCTGACTTTTTAATAATCATCATTCTTACTGGTGTGAGATGATATCTCATTACGGTTTTGATTTGCATTTCTCTGATGATCAGTGATGCTGAGTTTTTTTTCATATGTTAGTTGGTTGCATAAATGTCTTCTTTTGAGAAGTGTCTGTCCCTATCCTTTGCCCACTTTTTGACAGGGTTGTTTGTTTTCTTTCCGGTAAATTTGTTTAAGTTCCTTGTAAATTCTGGATACTAGACCTTTGTCAGATGGGTAGATTGCAAAAATTTTCTCCCATTCTCTAGGCTGCTGATTTACTCTGATCATAGCTCCCTTTGCTGTACAGCAGCTCTTTCGTTTAATTAGATCCCATTTGTAAATTCTGGCTTTTATTGCAATTGCTTTTGGAGTTTTTGCCATGAAGTCTTTGCCCATGCCTATGCCCTGAATGGTGTTACCTAGGTTTTCTTCTAGGGTTTTCATGGTTTGGGGTTTTACATTTAAGCCTTTAATCCATTCTGAGTTAATTTTTGTATAAAGCGTAAGGAAGGTGTCCAGTTTCAGTTTTCTGCAGATGGCTAGCCAGTTTTCCCAGCACCATGTAGGAGACCCTTTCCCCATTGCTTGTTTTTGTCAGGTTTGTCAAAGATCAGATAGTTGTAGATGTGTGATATTATTTCTGAGGTCTCTGTTCTGTTCCATTGGAGTATATGTCTATTTTGGTATCAGTATCACGCTATTTTGGTTACTGAAACCTTGTAATGTAGTTTGAAGTCGGTAGCATAATGCCTCCAGCTTTGTTCTTATTGTTAAGGAATGCCTTGGCTATACGGGGTGTTCTTTGATTCCATATGAAATTTAAAATAGTTTTTTTTTTCTATCTTTGAGAAGGATATTAACGGTAGTTTGATGGGAATAGCATTGAATTTATAAATTACTTTGGACAGTAAGGGCATTTTCGTGATATTGATTCTTTCTATCCATGAGGATGAAACGTTTTTCCATTTCTTTATGTACTCTTATTTCCTTGATCAGTGTTTTTAGCTCTCTTTGAAGAGGTCCTTCACATCCCTTGTTAGCTGTGTTCCTAGGCATTTTATTCTCTTTGTAGTGATTGTGAATGGGAGTTCATTCATGATTTGGCTCTCTGCTTGTCTATTGTTAATATAAAGGAATGCTTGTAATTTTTGCACATTAATTTGTATCCTGACACTTTGCTGAAGTTTCTTATCTGTTTAAGGAGTTTTCGGGCTGAGATGATAAGGTTTTCTCAGAGACAATTTGACTTCCTCTCTTTCTGTTTGAATAACCCTTATTTCTTTCTCTTGCCTGAATGTCCTGGCCAGAACTTCCAATACTACGTTGAATAGGAGTGTTGAGAGAGGACATTGTCTTGTACAGGTTTTCAAAGGGAATGCTTCCAGCTCTTGTGCATTTAACATGATTTTGGCTGTGGGTTTGTCAAAAATAGCTCTTATTATTTTGACATATGTTCTATCAATACTTAGTTTACTGAAAGTTTTTTAACATGAAGGGATTTTGAATTTTATCAAAGGCCTTTTCTGCATCTATTTAGATAACTATGTAGTTTTTGTCTTTGCTTCTGTTTATGTGATGGATTACACTCTCCCAAGACAAAACCAGGAGGAAGTTGAATGCCTGAATAGACAAGTAACAAATTTGAAGTTGAGGCAATAATTAATAGCCTACCAACCAAAAGTAGCCCAGCAGCTACCACAAATACAAAGAGGAGGTGATACTATTTCCTCTGAAACTATTCCAAACAATAGAAAAGAAGGGACTCGCCGGGCGCAGTGGCTCACACCTGTAATCCCAGCACTTTGGGAGGCCGAGGCGGGTGGATCATGAGGTCAAGAGATCGAGACCATCCTGGCCAACATGGTGAAACCCCATCTCTACTAAAACTACAAAAATTAGTACGGGGTGGTGGCATATGCCTGTGGCCCCAGCTACTCAGGAGGCTGAGGAAGAAGAATCGCTTTAACTCAGGAGGCGGAGGTTGCAATGAGCCGAGATTGCACCGCTGCACTCCAGCCTGGTGGCAGAGAAAAACTCTGTCTCAAAAGAAAAGAAAAAAAAAAAAGAAAAAAAAAAAGAAGGGACTCCTCCCTAACACGTTTTATGAACAAAGCATAATCCTGATAGCAAAACCAGGAACAGAAACAACAAAATAGATAACTTCAAGCCAATATCCCTGATAAACATTGATGTGAAAATCCTCAACAAAATATTGGCAAACCAAATTCAGCAGCACATCAAAAAACTTATCCACCATGATCAAGTGGGCTTCATCCCTAAAATACAAGGCTGGATCAACATTATACATTTCTTAATAGTATTAAATCATATAATTTCGATCTCCCCTTACTTTTTGACATAAATAATTTAAATTTGTTCAACTACAGAGGGAAAGTTATGAGAATGATATTTGCTAAGACTTGAAAATAATACCTTCTGCCAGTGAATAGAAAACTGTTTCATGACTTCCAAAAGCTATTGAGTTTTCACTACTTAATTGTAAAACCATTCAAGTAGGCAAAACCTGATGCACTTGTAAGTTTGCTTGTCAAAGATAAATAAAGCCAGATATTACTTAAAGTGGCAGAATCATTTTATTCAATAACTACACACAGTAGGGAAAGGGTTGAGCTCCAACCCAATTTGTACAGAGGTGACTGCCTGGGGTTTTAAAGGGAGAATGAGCAAGTAAAGAGGAAGAGTGACAGGAGCTCACACAGAGTATGGGAAAAATAACAAAGCACTGATTTGTATGAGTGTGAATAGGCCAGCTGCTTCCTGGTAGAAGGGAATTGTGGAGGTTAAGATTCTATCCTTTCAAGGAGACTGGGAGACAGAGGCCATGTCCTTATTGATGACTGCATTTCAAAGGTATGGCTTTTAGGTCCTTGAGAAAGACATTCCTGAGATGTAAGAGATAAATTTCAAAGAGACAGAAGAAGTATTTACAAGTGTAAGAATTTGTTATTAAATGCTCTAAAAAATGGAAATCAGGATCTGTTCTCAGGTGTTGGCCTAGAGAAATCAGTAAATTCTTTTGGCAGGCCTGAGCTATCTCAGAAAGGAACTTGATCTGAGATGTGCTTAGGGCTGCTAGATGTCATAGTGGGGTTAGTCAAGTCTCTTAGTTCAGGGATTTGGTGGGAGCCCTTATGTGCCAACGGTTCTTTGCAATTCTCAAATCAAATAGTTTAATCCATATTTACACTAAGAAAAAACATATCAGGTGAAATGGATAAACGACATTCTGGAGATTTGAGAAATGTCTCTTCTAACCTTAATTATATGGGCATTAAGATAAATAAAGCAGCAAAAGAAAATATTGTTGTTTTTTTCAATTTAGGAAAAATATTGAACATCATGCAGTTTTGTAAAATCATTTGTTTTCAGTTTAAATGTGAAGAAATACAGCACATTTTATTCTTAAACTTCTTTGTTTTTGTTCAATTTTTGTCATTGCTGATTAGGTACATTATTAAAGTCCAATCATTTATGAACATCATTCAAGCATGATAGCATTACTTCTTGTCTTCTTGCTCATCTGTTTTTTTTTGTTTGTTTGTTTTTTGTTTTTGTTTTTGTTTTGACAGTGTCTCATTCTGTTGCTTAGGCTGGAGTGTAGTGGCACAATCTTGGCTCACTGGAAACTCCACCTCCTTGGTCCAAGCAATTCTCCTGCCTCAGCCTCCTCAACAGCTGGGATTACAGGGATGCACCACAATGCCTGGCTAAGTTTTGCATTTTTAGTAGTGAAAGGGTGTCTCCATGTTTCCCATGCTGAACTTGAACTCCTGACCTCAAGCTATCCACCCACCTTGCCTCCCAAAGTGCTGGGATTATAGGTGCAAATCACTGATGCTGGCCTACATCTTGCTCATCCGTTCTAAAATTATATGTATTATATTGAATGGGCAAAAGCTATAAGCATTCCCCTTGAAAACTGGTTGATATGGTTGGCTCTGTGTCCCCACCCAAATCTTATGTTGAATCATAATTCCTAATGCTGGAGATGGGGCCTGAAGAGAGGTGATTTGATCATGGGGGTAGTTTTTAATGGGTTAGCACTATCTCCCTTGTACTCCTTGTGATAGAGTTCTCACAAAATCTGGTTGTTTAAAAGTCTGTAGAACCTCCCTCTGTGCTCTCTCTCCTGCTTCTCCATGTGAAGATGTGCCTACTTCCTCTACACCTTCTGTCATGATTGTAAGTTTCCTGAGGCCTCCCCAGCCATGCTTCCTAAACAGCCTGTGGAACTCTAAGTCAATTAACCCTTTTTATTAATAAATTACCCAGTCTCAGGTAGTTCCTTGAACCAAAGTAAGAACAGAGTAATACACTGGTAAAAGATAAGGATGCTTTTTCTCACCACTTCTATTTAGCATAGTACTGGAAGTCCTGGCCAGAGCAATCAGACAACAGAAAGAAATAAAAGGCACATAACGAGAAATAGAGGTAGTCAAACTATTCCTGTTTGTGACTAATATAATTCTATACCTAGAAAACCCCTTAGTCTCTCTCCAAAATCTCCTTCATCTGAGAGACAACTTCAGCAAAGTTTCGGGATACAAAATCAATATACAAAAATTGGTAGTATTTCTATACACCAGCAGCATTCCAACTGAGAGCCAAATTAAGAGCACAATACAATTCACAGGAGCCACAAAAAAATAATAAAATATCTAGGAATTTGTCTAACCAGGGAGGTGAAATACCTCTACAACGAGAATTACAAAACACTGCTCATAGAACATTCTATGCCGATGCACAGGGAGAATCAATATCTTTAAAATGGCCATGCTGCCCAAAGCAATTTACAGATTCCATGCTATTTCTATCAAACTACCAAGGACATTTTTGACATAACTAGAAAAAAATTTTCAAAATTCATATTAAACAAAAAAGAGTTAAAATAGCTAAGAAAATCCTAAGCAAAAAGAACAAAGCTGGAGGCATCACATTACCTGACTTCAAACTGTACTAAAATGTTACAATAATCCAAACAACATGGCATGTTACAAAAACAGATGTATAGACCAATAGAACAGGACAGAGAGTTCAGAAATAATGCCACACACCTACAACTATCTGATCTTTAAAAAATTTGGCAAAAACAAGCAATGTAGACATGACTCCTTATTCAATAAATGGTGATGGGATAACTGGCTAACTATGCAGAATATTAAAATGGGACTCCTTTCTTACAGCATAAACAAAAATGAACTTGAGATGGATTAAATGAACAACCTAAAACTATAAACACCCCGAAAGATAACCTAGAAAATACCATCTTGGACACAGGACTGAATTATTTCATGAAGACACAAAAAGTAATTGTAGTAAAAACAGAAATTGAGAAATAAAACCTAATTTAACTAAAGAGCTTCTGCACAGCCAAAGACATTATCAGTGAAGTAAACAAACAATCTACAGAATAGGAGGAAAATATCTGCAAACTCTGCAACTGATGAAGTTCTAATATCCAGAATCTATAAGGAACTTAAATCAACACACATAAATAAACAGCCCCATTAAACATGGGCAAAGGACATGAACAGACCCTCTTCAAAAGAAGACATACACATGGTAAACAAGCAAATGAAAAGATGCTCATCATCCTTAATCATCAGAGAAATGCAAATGAAAACCACAATGAGATATCTTCTCATACCTGTCAGAATGGCTACTTTAAAAAATCAAAAAATAACAGATGCTGGTAAGTTTGTAGAGAAAAAATGCAGACTTAATACGCTGCTGGGGGGGGGGTGGAATGTAAATTATTTGAGCTGTTGTGGAAAGCATTTTGGTGATTTCTCAAAAAACTCAAAGCAGAATTACCATTCAACTCAGCAATCCTGCTCTCTGATCTATACCCAAAGTAATATAAATTGTTCTACAATAAAGACACATGCATGAAGACACATACACACACAGTTTATTCCAGCACTATTCACAATAGCAGAGACATGAAACCAACCAAAATGTCCATCAATAGTAGACTAGATTTAAAAACATGATATATATAAATCATGGAATAATATGCAAACATAAAAAAAGAATAAGATCATGTTCTTTGCAGCAATGTGGATAAGGCTACAGGACATTATTCTAAGCAAACTAACCCAAGAATAAAAAACCAAATACTACACATTCTCATTTATAAGTGGGAACTAAAAACTGAGTACATATGGACACAAAATAGAGAATAAGAAGGGCCTACTTGAAGGTGAAGTTTGGGGGAAAGTGAAGATTAAAAAACCCCCTATTGGGTACTATGCCTATTACCTGAGTGGCAAAATAATCTGTACATCAAACCCCTGTGGCATACAATTTACCTATATAACAATCATATATGTACTGTACCTAAACTAAAACTTGAAAAAAATATATGTTTACAAAAATCATTGTAATTACTAATAGCTGTAATGCATTTAACACAAAGGCTGACACCAAAATAAACACCCAATAAATGTTAATTGTTTTGGTTGTTGCTGTTATTATGGAACTGACTCATTCCCAGGTCCCTTCAGTGACTACTCTTCATAATTTTAATTTCTATTTGTATTTTCTTTCTACCTATAATCTCCTGTCAATAGTTCACCCCCATGGCATCAACAATCCATGCTGATTTTTCAGTTAGACATCTGCTCTTTTCCATCCCCATAAATCCAAACACCTAAAAGGAACTCATATTTGACATGACTAGTATTTATAATTTAACTAAAAATTCTTCCTTACAAGTACCACCATCCTTATGAAAGACTAATAAACTTTTCCTCTCCCTTCCATTTTTATTGCATTGTGTTTTTCATAAATATCAAACAATTTGCAGTTTATTTTTGATTCCAAACTTTTATGTTAGATACACCACATGGCTGGGGAAAAAAATAATGCTTTCACGTGTTTCACCAGGAGCGTTCTACTTTTTTTCCTTATATTCTTCCATGTCACCATAGATGTGTGGACACATTTCCATTCTAATACATTAAAACATTGTGTTTTATGTGGTTACCCCATAACTATCTACTAACCAGACATTAACCTGCTGGTATGTGAAGCTTGAGCACCAAGATCCAAACTGTGCTTTCAAAAATATTTCTTAAGAAGTGGATGAAAAATATGGAGCTGATCATAAGCACTGATAAAATGTTATACCTCTTAGACAACATCAAAGAAGAAAGGATTTGCACATCTGCCCTATGACATTTTAATTAGCAGCTATGCATAAAATTATGCATAATTGTGGTAGGGCATTAGACATTAAAGATGGGGACATGGATATGTCTTCATTGGAGGTTATTAAGCCTCATTATACATGGCTCATGCAATCCCAAATTCATCTTTCACTTTTTCCATACCAAGTAAGGCTCCTTTTTTTTCCCCCCAAGCTGGCTGTATGCCCAGGTTATCAGATACGTTTCCCAAACTTTCTTGGACAACTAGGGTTATCCAAGTGACAGTTCTGGCCCACAAAACAAAAGTTTAAGATTTCTGAGAATATTTTGCTTTTCACTACTCTGGCTTGTTGCTCTTTTTCCTTTTTCCTAAGTGGCATCTAGAAAAACAGGATGAAGTAGTTGAAGTGTCTTTGTGTACACTATAAAGTTATGATTCACCTATTAAAATTATTTTAGTTGCAAGGCAGAAAATGAATGAGACATTAAGACATGTCCCAGCCTTGGGTTACCTACCTTCAAACATGGTAAGTGAAAAAAAAATTCACTTTTGATTAAGCCACTCTAGTCAGTGGTTTGTTATATATGTAGCTAAAAAAACCCTTTAACGAATTCAAAATATTATGAACTGAATTAACTCACTTTAGCAAATTTTCAAAATAATTTGAAGATGTTAATTGTGGGGACTGCATTTTCTACATTTTTTAGGAATTAAGCAAATTCTAAATATAATTAATGAAAACTAAACTTTGTTTTATATATTATGTGCAGAATGCCTGAAAACAAACTAAATTCATAATTTCTTTTTAAGTAATCAAATTTAAATCTTGCAAAATTAAATCAGAAACATTATTTTTGAAGTAGTTGTAAAATTCTCTAATAAACGGGAAGCTATACCTGGCTAGGTAAAACTATTGTCTTTTCCAAATGCTTGCTTAGGTCTCTAGAGTTTTTAAATATTTCTTGTATACAAAACAAATTCCTCTGTTTTGGTAATTTCAAAAAATATAAACTAGTTACCAAAAATCCAAAGAATTCCATAAGGAAACTATATAGATTTTTGTACATTTTTAATTAAAAATATAAGTACAGAAAGGTATAATGTATATGCATATCTCTGTTGCTACTCATAATTATATGCATCTTGTTCACGAGTTATGTTTCAAAATTATTTCTCCCTTTGAAGATTTGATAACTTTCTAGCCACCAAGGTTTAATGTTTTATAACTACTTCTTTGTTCTCATGATGTTCAAATACCTGACACCTTTCTCAGAATCCATTCATCCCCTCATCAACTTATTACAGCAATTCTGAGGCTTTTTTTCTCTTTCCAGCCCAACAGTTTCAGTATAACAAAATTTACATTTGCGTTCATACATTCCATTAATCTATACTGGAATATTTTTTGCATGTTCTTTTACTCTACTTTCTTGTTGCCTAGCTACTCCTTTAAGGCAGGTCTCATAAGCCTTTCTTTATTTTCCATTCTGTAGGTAAAAATATACTGTAAATTTAAAACATACATAAAAGCAAATTTTAGATTCTAGAGAAAAAGAAACATCCATATGAAGGTAACATAGATGTTGAGCTTGAGAATCACCCTTTTTTCTGATAAAAGCATTATTCCCAAAAGAGTGCAGAACAAACTGTTTTCCCTGGGCTTTTAATAGAATTTGTAGTTTTCTCTTGCTGGATAAAAAATGACTAGAAATTTATCAGAGGGACACAGCATGCATTTGTTATCTCACAGTTGTATAGGTAAGACATCCATGTAGTGCATGGCACCACTGTATACTCTGCTAAGAGTATCATACAGCTGGAATCAAGATGTCAACAAAGCTGTGTCCCTTTTAGGAGGTACTGGATTCACAGCCAAGGTCATTTAGGTTGCTGGGTGAATTCAGTTTCTCCTTGTGCTTGTTGGACCCCATTTTAATGCCAGTGGCTACGTAGAGCGCAACCTTTGCTCCTACCAGCTGCCAGATTCCTTCTAATGCTTTGTCTGTGGCCCATGTACAGCAGGTCAAGTCTCTCTCATACTTGTAATCACTCTGACTTCTTTTGCTACACCTCTTTTGACTCCAGCTAGAGAAAATGCTCAGTTTTAAAAGGCTCATGTAATCAGATTGGGGTCACTCAGTAATCCAGAATAGTTCCCTTACTTGGAAGTCTATAACCTTAGTTATATATTTTGAATCCCTTTTAAAGGGTAAGGTAACATAATTATAATTTTCAAATATTAAAAAGGTTAAAATATGACATGAGCATGGTGGCATGGGGTGGTGAGGACCATAATTGAGCCTATCATTCTCACTCATCAAAGGCCACCAGTAGTATACCCAGTTAAATAAATTGGTTTTATCACTCCTTGCAGTGACAGAGAACACATACTGTGATGAACCATGGGGTGTCCAAGTAAGAAACTGTCAGAAAGAAGCTATTATAGGATTTAGGGGCTGTTGGGGAGATTCTAGAAAAGCAAAGGTTTACTCTAGATTGGATGCTAGCAGAAAGAGGGGGTAAATCTGAGATTGGCTATCACAGTAAAATCTTATCCACAGAAATGGGAGACTAGAACAAGAATTAAGCTGTAATTAGTTAAGAAATAGCAGTCATTTATTTTGTCGAAGAACGGGGCATTTTTAATTTTGGAGGTGTTGTGATAATCTTGTTTTTGCCTGTGGTTACATGAAAATATGCAACAGTCCCTATTTGTCTCATTTTATCCTTGTATCAGAGCAAAGTTGCCTGAGGCTGACACTGTGTGAGATAGTTTATATAAAATAGGAAAATCACATGGCTGAAATGTAAGTGCCAATCCACCTAATGAATATCAGGGGTTACTGCTTTTTTTTTTTTTTTTTTTTTTTTTCTTAATTCTGCTGTTTTGAATATTCATTCTTTATGTACACAGCAATTTCCTGAGACATGCTATTTCTACATTTATTAGGAATTAAGCAAATTCTAATACAATTAATAAAAAACTGAAGTTTGTCTTATATATTATATGCAGTATGCCTGAAAACAAACTAAATTCACAATTTCTTCTTAAGTAAATAATCAAATTTACTTAAGTAAATTTGTGATCCATCCACAGTGATCCAATTCGTTTTGCACAATGTCCAAATTAATTGTGTAGACCTGTTACCTGTTAAGCCAGTATCTGAATGGACAGTCTAATTTCATATAGAAACTCTTTAAAGATAATGCTAGTGTTGGTCAATCAACCAAATGTCTGCTGAGGAAAATTCTTTGCATGAATAATTCCTATAAATAATTCAAGAATATTTTATCCAAAGTCTCAATTGCAAAATAGAGCTAAACTACATAAATACTGGATTATTTAATCTATATTTTTACACTGACTTTTACAAAAATTGTTACACTATTGACAAAGGATATGTTAATATCTGTCATCTTTTAATCAATTACCTTAAAATATCCACAGATAATAAGGATACGTGCACACGAATGTTCATTGCAGCACCGTTTACAATAGCAAAGGCCTGGAACCAACCCAAATGCCCATCGACGATAGACTGGATAGGGAAAATGTGGCACATATACACCATGGAATATTATGCAGCCATCAAAAATGATGAGTTTGGGTCCTTTGTAGGGACATGGATGAACCTGGAAACCATCATTCTCAGCAAACTGACAGAAGAGCAGAAGATCAAACACTGCATGTTCTCACTCATAGGCGGGTGTTCAGCAATGAGAACACATGGACACAAGGAGGGGAGCACTACACACTGGGGTCAGTTGGGGGGAAATAGGGGAGGGACGGTGGGGGGTGGGGAGCTGGGGAGAGATAGCAAGGGGAGAAATGCCAGATGTAGGTGATGGGGAGGCAGGCAGCAAATCACACTGCCACGTGTGTACCTATGCAACAATTTTGCATGTTCTTCACATGTACCCCAAAACCAAAAATGCAATAAAATAAATAAATGGGGGAAAAAAAAAGAAAAAAATATATCCACAGATAGATGTAGGCTAAGTGTTAACACTGGAAAGATTCACTCATAATAGGATAAAGAATGTAAGGGCTTTTCTTCCTATTGTAAGGAATCTTATATTACACATATATTGAAAATTGTGTGTATGCCAGGTCTCATTTAAATGGCAGTTGGTAGAGTATATAATCTCTTGCCATCACAAAATAATCCTTATTATTATCATTTCAATTATTGAAAGAAAAGTGTAACAAGATTTAAAGTATGCTTACTTAATGTCAGAGAGTATGCTAAAGCAAATATCACAATTTTAAAATTATATGAAGCTTGACTTCAAAGAGTTCACAAATCTTCACCGAGACTCCAAAGGATCACATAAGGAATTAAACACAAAATAATACTCTAAAAATTCTTTAGGAGATGATAGTTTATTTTAATGTGGCCCATTGGGTAAGGAATTACTTTTAATATAACAACAGTACACTGGTGTTTAAGTGACTTCTAGTCACTTAAAATTCTGTATATTTCTTTCTTGGTGGAATAATCAAGGATTTGAGATAACTGCTGAGGAGTATGGGAGTGAAAGTGTTTTTCTGGCTTTCCTTAACAAGGAATTTTACTATTACTTAGACCTGTAAATAAGAAGGTAAATCTTAAGAGCTTGAGAGTAAAACATGAAATATTTAAATATTAGTTCTACAATCAAGATTAATTACAGGTTTTTCCCCCTCTATTGACATGTCTCTGGCTTGTCAAAAGTCATAGCCAAAAAGGAAATGGGCTATAAAATCTATCTAAAGTGATATAAACGCTGCATCATTGACTGAGAGCCAAAATTAAGAACAAAGGTAATAACTGTCTGCTAGTGTGAACATGTATAGGAGTAAAACAGACATCTAATCAAGAGAATGGACCCTCCGAATGTGATCATATTTTTCCTGATATTTTTCTTCTATTTCTCTACCTATCCAGAAGAGGATGTCATCATTTCCATATGCAATGTCAATAATAAAAAGCAAATTTTAATAACTTCTAATGTTATTCTCTATTCTTTCCATTTGTATTAAATTATGATTCCTGGATTTTATATAGTAAGTGCATATATATATATATATATATATATGCTTTATATATAAATGCTTTTTAAATATAAAATTTTATACATACATAACTTTGAACTTTTTCAAACAAATGTGAAAGTAAATTTTATCTAAATTTTGTCAAAAATATTTTTTTACCTTTGTCAACTAGAACCTAAAGAATCTAGGATTAACGTTATATACAACGTTTCCAACAGAGCTCAAATAATCTTGCTCTAGCTTTTAAAACAGCTATTAGTAAGCATTGAAGGGAATCACTTCTACAGATATTTCTTGCTCTAATTTCACCAATTAGAAGTCATTATATTTAATATGTATTAAAATATGAATAAGCAATTAGAGACATCTTATAGAGAATTGTTTTTTCTATTTATTTTATTGCATTTTAGGTTTTGGGATACATGTGAAGAACATGCAAGATTGTTGCATAGGTACACACATGGCAGTGTGATTTGCTGCCTTCCTCCCCATCACCTACATCTGGCATCTCTCCCCATGCTATCTCTCCCCAACTCCCCACCCCCCACCATCCCTCCCCTATTTCCCCCCAACAGACCCCAGTATGTAGTAAAATCAAACACCGCATGTTCTCACTCATAGGCAGGTGTTGAACAATGAGAACACATGGACACAGGGAGGGGATAATTTTTAAGTTTAATTTTCAACTGAGATCAGTGATCATCAAGAACTAGGAGTCTTGATGTGAATAGTAGTGAACAGAGTTCTTAGGGAAAAAAAAAGTGCAACTTTGGTGACACTTATATTTCCTAGCATGGTTTAAGAGTACTAGTGTCCGGTGGATTTAAGAATAATGTTAGAAAGGAAGAAGAAGGCTTGTTTTGAGGTATAAGAGGCTAAAAACTCTAAGCTACTTACATTGGCAGTAATCAATATATTATTAATAATTGACTATTTATTGATGTTGATGTTTAGACATCAGGTCTCTGAGAGACTTAAATCTCTGACTGCAAACAAATTAGTCTCCTTGAGCAAGGTTAACTTGATGTATTTCAGCAGTTAAATGAGGTGTTTGTCAAAGCCACTTCCTCCTTTTACAAAAATTATTCTCAACTTTAAAATGAAAAGCAAAATGAAAGATAAAAGTCAGCAGTAAAATTTATTTATATTCCAAGGTGCAATGTCACCTTTTAAGCTTTATCTCAGAGTCACTCTGACTGGTGTTAAATTTCCAGAGGCGAATACAGATTATCCCAAACCAACAATTTCCCTGTAGATGATGGGTACTAGAGGAAAAGCTCTTGACAATGAAAAGAAAAACTTAAAAAGATTTAAATAAATACATCTAAAACTCTTGCCGTTTGTCTAGAAATCATGAGTAGAGCCAGTCTAATGAACCAACACAGGCAGAAGGGCACAACAAACACATGTGGACCCTTGACCAAATCTTTGCATTAAAGAACTCTGGAGCTACCTTCCATTAGGACTCTCTCTCTTGTATGAATTAGTAAATTTTTCCTATTTTAATAATATTTTCAAAAGAGTATTGCTATTTGCATCTAAAAGCATCCTAATGTAACTTCTTCCTCTTCAATATTATTATTTACAAGGAATTTTATTAAATGCTATTTATCTCATGAATGTAAACATATACCCCAAAATTTTGAAAAATAAAATTATGAACAAGGAAGAGAAAAAAAAATAATAAATCGAAAGTTATCAGGAAAGTCTTAGGTAGAATATAAGGCTTAAGGATTTTGTTTGATAGAGACTATGTAGAGATAGTGAAAGAATAAAAAATATATATATCTGTCTGAAAACCCTATATCACCGTACATTTCAAGTATATTGCTTATATGTCAATGTTGCCTATTTTTATGCAATAAAAGAATTATCGATAATCCCTATTACTCTTACTTAGTATTTCAAAGGTTCTAAAAGGTTGAAGTATTGTTTATTCCATAGGGTATAAAGCATTTATTGTGTTATAAATTCTCATCTAGTTTTTCACACTAACAATGATACTGTGTTTCAAGCCAATGTTAATTAAAACAAAAAATAGAATGCTAAGTACATTTTGTGAATGCAGATACTACATTGATTATCTCATAGAAAAAAATCTCAGTAGTCATGAGAACACTAGAGAAGAAATAGAAAGACACTCTGCCTATTTACGGACATTTTAGCAAGTTTTCAAAAAAATAAAAATTTGAAAGATTTCAAAAAATCTGAGAAGCCAGGCAAATTGTAATTTTGAGCTGCATTTAAATTTCAGTTATTCAATTTAAGGATTCACTTTTTCTGGTTATTTTTTCATTGTGTATCAGCCCATATCTTAGTATTTTCATAAGTTAGATTTATATTTATGTATTATTAAAAACATTAAATTAACATATTCACAATGAATAAAATTAAGTTTATATTTGCTTGTATAAACATGTGCATTTGTGTGGTAGGACAGGTTTATAGACTAGAACAAATCAGATTACATATAAAGTTAAAACAAGTAGTAATTTATGTAGACATGTCAACGAAAAAATTTCTTTTGTTGAGCTTTTATAATAAAGAGTGAATTCCCTTCTATTAATAATAAAATCAAGTTTTGTTATCAAAATTATGCTATATTTTGTCACAAAATATAGTAATATAAGATATGAGTTGTTTACTGTGAGTTCTTCCTTAATATTATTCAATCAGATTTTAATTGCAAATATTTTTTCTTTATTCAAAATAATCTTCTAAAAATTACTTAAAATGTACATATTTCAATATTTTGTTGTATTTATTTATGAGTATTAATGGACTAATTCCAATCAGCTAACAATAATACATATTTAGTACAAATCAAATAAATTTGAAAAAGCAAATACAGATGCAATCTCTAACTTAAAAGCAATTCATTCATTCTTATAATTTATCATGATTAATGAAAATCAAGAAACACATCAATATTTCTATTTTAATATTACTATATCAATACCAATTATCAACTGCAATTGGAAACCTTCCTGATTAATATTTGCAGTTATTGTATAGATTATTTTTATATTTTCTTCCATATGTCACAATATACTTAGTTCCTATACTTTTTTTCTAATGTGTCATTTTAATTGTTATAGAAATTTTTAGATTTACTTTGAAGCAACACAACCCCATAAACAATTAAAAATCTGTAAAGTATTGATTATTTTCTTAGCACTACTGGACCATTTAAAAAAAACTGCGGTTATATATTAGGTCAGTTGAGTGTTTTACATACAATAAATATAGACAAATACATATTGACATATAAACAGGAGGGCTTAAGATAATATACATATATTTCCATAATATAATAAAAAATTAATACTTAAAAGTACTGCACTGTACAGAATATTATAATTATGTAAAATACAATTTACTCTGTCTTAAACTTTTAGATTTTCTCATTTGTTAAATTGTTAAATAATATTTTTATTTCCAATTCATGTTAATGTATTGCCACTTTTTTTTCCGATTTATATGCTTTGGAAATTTATCTATGTTGCTACTGGTAGTGTAAGTTTAATTATTTAAAAATATATATAACATTTTATTTAAAAAATTTATCAATTTTATTTGCTTTGTCTTATTGATCCCTCGGCATTTTAATATTCACCTCTTTTAGAAAATATACAATAAATACTTTTAAAAATGAATAATCATTCTTTTCTTTTTTTTTTTTTTTTTTTTT
>NW_016107420.1:518443-522210 GCF_001604975.1 Cebus imitator
TGGGAAAAAATTTTTGCAGTTTACCCATCTGACAAAGGGCTGATAATCATTCTTTTCTATAAGAGTTTCTCTATGATTTATATTCAGAAGTGAGATTCTGTAGTTTAGGTTATCGGCATATTTTTGAATATTGAGGAAAATACTATCCAAGCTGTTATTTTTTATACATGTGCCTTCATTAAAAAAAGTATTGTATATATTCAAAATATATCACATGATGTTTAGATATACATATAGATCATAAAATAATTACTACCGGAAAACAAATTAACATCCATTGTCTTTGGTAGTTACTGCTTTTTTGTTTGTAAGTGGTAAGAGCACCTAAAATCTATTTTCTAGGCAATATTTTCATAAGCAACTAATGCCTGCCAACTATAGTCTTCCTGCAGCACAATGGCTGTTTAGACTTACTCATCCTATATAACTCCAACTTCGTGTTTTGACATACATTCCTCCCTTTCCTGCTTCCTCTTGTCCCTAGAAAGTACCATTTATTATTTCCATCTATTTGAAAAATTTTTAGATGTCACATATAAGTGAGATCATGCAGTATATTTCTTTCTGTGTCTGACTTATTTCACTTAGAATAATGTTCTAAAGAATAATTTGTGTTGTTGTAAATGGCAATATTTCATTTTTAATAAGGCTAATATTGCATTGTATATCAAATCCACAATTTCTTTATCCATGCATCCATCGATGGACAATTAGGTTGCCATAAAATATTGATTATTTTGCTATTATCACTAGCTATTGTGAATAATATTGCAGTGAATATGTTAGTGCAAATATTTCTATGAAGTGCTGATTTCATTTTCCTTTGAATATGTACCCAGCAAAGGCATTGTTGGGTTATATGGCAGTTCCATTTATAACTTACTGAGGAACTTCCATACTGTTTTTTGTAGTGACTGAAACCACTTACAGTTTCAGCAATGTACAAGGGTTCCCTTTCCTCCATGCCTTCACCAACACTTATTATCTCTTGTTTCTTTCATAGTAATCATTGTAATAGTTGTGAGTTGATAGCTCATTGTGGCTTTGATTTGCATTTCCCTGATGATTAGTGCTACTGAGCACATTTTCATGTATCTGTTGGCCATTTTCCATTTCTTCAGAAAAATGTCTATTCAGTTCCTTTGCCCATTTTTAGGTTTGGGTTACTATTTTTTTGCTATTGAGTTCTGTGAGTTATGTGTACATTTTGGATATTAACCCTTAACAGAGGTACAGTTTGCAAACATTTTCTTCCAACCCATAAGCTTCCTTTTCATTTTACTGATTGTTTTCACTGCTGTATATAAGCTTCTTTACTTACATTCCCACAGGCTATAAGCTTTAATTCTCAAAAAATATTTCTCAAACTCAAAGAAAATTTAAGGAAAATTTCAATTATGCCTACATTAGAAACCCTAGATTAATATTTCTAAATTGAATCTTTTTAATTTTATATACTGTCTTTATATTGAAGCAAAAATTAGATTGAGCTGAAATTCATAGAACATTATTATTTATTTCCTTCATATCATTATAGACATTGCTTCTCTGAATTCTGGTGTTTAGTGTTATTATTGTTAAATATAAAATCAAGCTGATAACACTTTTGTTCCCTTCTTCTAGCAATGATATCATCTTGGGTAGAAGATAGGTTTTTTGATGTTTGCATATTTTTTGCAAAACTTTCTTTCCCTGATTATTTTCTCCTTTGCAATTTTTTTCCTCTCTTTCTTAGGAACTATTAATTTTGTGCATACTGGAACTCCTTTGTTGGCATTCTAGTTCTATAACTTTATTTTTATTTATATTAATATATTCTGGTCTTTCTCCAACATTTAGCATGGTTTTCAATAGGTATTGTAAATATTGAGTAGGGTTTTTCTTGTCTTTAAATGTCATGTTAACATGTATACCATATTCTTTTTATTATTCTCTTTTATTTCTTTACTAAGCTCTGTCGACTTGTATATATTTTTTTTCTTTAAAAACAAGTCTCATCATTGAGTCATGGCTATTTTCTATACTGTTTTGCTTAGTAATATCATGCTATCCATAATTTTTTGAGTTATTTGAATTATTTGTTTCTTTAAAAACTCTTTCCATCATATAAGTTCCATCATATGTTCTTTCCATCATATAAGTTCTTTAACTTTTATATACTATATTTAATTATATCTTGGAGAATATTACTTTTATGTAAATAAAGTCAGCAATATCCTGAAAGGTTTTTCTTAAGAGAGTTTAAAAGGAAAAGAGCTGAGAAGGGTCTACAGAAGATTTATGTTTGCTGTTTTAAATGTGTTCCCATTGCCAGAGTTATCACCTTAGCAAGAGGACATTTTGAAAGTTGGTGCTGCTCACAGTGAAGCACTAGATCCTTTGTTTTTCCTGGTTGTCTCTGCAGTCTTCATTTTTTTTTTTTTAATTTAAACATTTAGCTGGCATAGTAGGATGACAGAAACTATGTTTAAATATGGTGTATTCTTTTGCTTCAACCTTTTTTCTCTATTATGTCATATTTTATAATCTGACCAGAATCATAAGACATACCATTCTAATCAGTGGAATTGAAGATGGACTTTCTATGACTAGTAATGATTTCTAAAAATATATGTATCTTGTTTTTACATTATTTTTATGTGCTTTGTTTTATTTTTACCCATCTTTTTCTATTTTATTGTAACTATCTCAGGATTTGGCAAATATCTACATATCTTAGCATCTCTTTAGCTGTTTATTTGTTTTAGGGATGTTTTCTTTTAGATTTTTTGGATTAGGGATGTTTTCTTTTAGATTTTTTGTATCTTTTTTCTGAGTTTAAAGAGAACTACATAAAGTAAAAATTATTTTACACAACTGTGTTTCATAGAAGTTCTAAATAGCAGATTTGAAAATACGTCTTTCCTAAATCTCCACAGTAAGGTAGTAGTTTGTTAAAGCAATAAAGGGAAAATTAGTTATATATGCACATGTGCACATACAAACACATATATACACAGACAAAGTGCTATCACGCAGTGGCTGTATGCAATAACATGATTACCATATCTTCTTCAAGATGGAAAGTTAAAATCAAGTTTAATACTATTGTATATCTTATTAACAAAGTAAGATATGATGTGTTGATGCCTAAAAGCTGTATCTAAAGTCTTTAAATGAAGTAAGAATTAAACATAAAACATTCAACAGGAAAATACATGCAGCCATCAATTCTAAAGCTATGTGCTTATATGTTTACTTTCCATTTTCAGTGTCACAAGCTATATGTGACCTTTACTTGCTCTTACTTCCATACATCCACAAAGCTAGACAGATACAAATTACTATTACTCCAAGATGAGTAGGCAAATTAATTTCAGGTGTTTCAACCTTGGCATATCAGTTTTACATAGTTGAACCACATGAATCAGGAGACATACTTGCTGTAGCATTCTGGATTCAAGTGTTTGTACATATCCTGATACCAAAAAAATAATTGACCTCTCTTTAACTACTTTAGCATATCTACTTTATTTTCTAAGTCTCTCTGTTCTCTCTATATTTTTAATAACCAATATCTAGTTCACAGGACATCATTTTAAATTTTGTGAACTCAGTTACCATATCATATTTTCCATGCAACATACCTATCTTGGTCAAGGGCAGTGACTCATACCTGTAATCTCATTGCTTTGGGAGGCCAAGGTGGGAGTATCACTTGAGGCCAGGAATTCAAGACCAGCATGGGTAACGGCAAGACTCCAAACTCCACCTCTATTAAAAATTAA
>NW_016107420.1:523065-575454 GCF_001604975.1 Cebus imitator
GATCTCTTGACCTCGTGATCTACCCGCCTCGGCCTCCCAAAGTGCTGGGATTACAGGCGTGAGTCACCGCAGACTAATTTCTTATCTCTAGGTTGTAATTTTCGTCTTTGCTTTCTTCTCAAGAACTTCACTTTGCCAATGATTCCTCTCTGTATCTTAGTCTTAGGCTTTCTAATGGCTCATTCTCATAGGCTGTTATACACGCTCTAGTCTGTTTCAGAAAACACAACAAAATGAAAAACAACCCTATGAAAACTCCTGAGCTATGGAGATACTTACGCATGCATAATTTTTTTCAGAACTATCCATTTATTTGTCTCACAGGCAGGTCAAAATCTACATTTGTAAAACAGAAATAGGTGATACATTTTTTGTATCTAGCCCTGCCCCACTCCTTCCTTTCTATTTCCTGTCTTAGTGAAAGTCATGATCACCCAGGCAAATGAATAAGAGATAGAGTGCCATTTGGTATGATATATACAAATATTATAAAATTACATGTAAGTATGAAGTGATAAATTTTGGAGTCTAAGGGATGATTTTTAGGTTACAAAACAAATTACCAGGCTATATATAAAAAAGGACATTTACACATGTACAAATCCTTTTACAATGAAACATGTAAGTGTAAAGGCTAAAGGCATTTTTTCTTTGAATATTTATTTGCATATGTAATTTAAAAATATTATGAATTATTTTTAAATACTAATAATATGATATATACTATTTTATATAAAATTTTAGAATTCTAGTGTCTATTATTATTTTTCTATATTGCATAATGTGGAAAAATGGCAAGAAAAAAGGTCACAAAAAGTAAAATAAGCCAAAATGTTACTTTTCAACAAATATAAACACATCGATTTATAAAAAATTCCAAGTACAAATATGGGCATCACATGAAACAAATGGGCTTTAGACATCTACCTTGTAACACAGGAATTTATATATGTCAGTATTAAAAATATGCTTTACAGGAGAAGCATAACTTTCTTTTGGGGCTGATTATTTTTTAAACAGTATACTCTAGATGAATATTCTTCATCATTATGGTTCTCCTATAGTTGAAAGACTGCTGTTGTAATTACCCATAGAAAATGTGCTGAGTTAACAAATTGATCAGTATGCAAAAGAAAAAATACTGAAAGTATTTGACGAGTATGGGGAGCAATATGCCTGTTTTTTTAAGCACTAAGTAACTTTAATATATCTGAGTAAAAATTTAAGACCTGAGGCTAGCTTGAGACTGGGTAAGTGATCGATTTAAAAATCAACTCAAATTTGATATAGTTAACACTGACAGCATCGGCCTCAAACAGCTGCCTGGCTGCTGATGAAATAAACAAATTAATGTGGTTTCAAATGCAAAGCAATTTATTATTTCCAGAAGAAGACTTTGAAATAAACGTTTGAAGCTGCATATATTTTCAAAGTAAGGGAGTTTAAAAAGGAACTCACAGCGAACACCAGGCCAACAAAACTAATTTTACTCTTAGTGTATAGACATTCAGAGGCCTGTGTTTTTTCCATGTTTTTTTCTTTATTGGTTTGTTTGAATGTTTGGGATAATACACTGATTACCATCATACATATGCCTTGCATTTCTAAACACAATCAAATGTTAAAAACTTCTAGAGAAGTAGGCAATGAAAATTTAGTTAGTCCATAAGTTAGAGTCAATCAGAGGTTATTGACTGTTTTAATATTTATAGGAACATAAAAATGAATTAAACCCATTTCTTGCCTGAATAATGTAATGACTGAAAACACATGTTACCAATAATTACAATAAGTAACAGTTTCACATAGCAATTGGCTTGAAGGACAGAAAGAAGCTGCTTAGGGGAAAAAATGAGAAAAATGCATTTCAGAAAAATGAGAACATTTAAAAACATGCAAAGTTGTCTAGACATAATTGAATATGGCATTTTTAGAAAATATTAAATAGTTATGGGTGAACTAGGGGCAGGATGTGGCCATTCTGACAGATAAGACTCTAAAATAGTTGAGAAAACTCATGAAGACACTTGTACAACTTCACTCCATAGGGAATCATGAGGTAGAGAGAAAACATGATCCAGTTTTTATTTTAGAGAAATAACAACAGTGAAGATTATTTGGAGAGTCAGACTATATACAAGGAGATGATTATGAACAGACAAGACAAACAATCCTAAGGATTTTCACGAAATCTCAGGATTTTGAGTTAGAAAGAAAACGGGATTTTTTAACAAATATTAAAGGTATTCCTCCTGACAGTGATATACTTGTTTTGTGTTTTCTGCATGCTGCATTTAACCAAATTTAAATGAGATATATTCAAGTCATATATTATAAAATTTCTTTCAAACACACTGCCATTGAGTGTATTAATCATTGAGGCAGCTGTGTCATTGTTGTAAATTATTTTTGTAAATTATTTTTATTTGGCCTAATTCCTTATAAATCTTTATATGAAAGTAAATATTTCACAGACAGCAGTGCTTTTTATCAAGTTTGCTTCTTCTGGGCATCAGAATTTTATATGAAGTTGCAGCAAAATAAAAGAGGTTACAGTTGGTCTGGAGATCCATCTGTCTGCCATTGCAGAGGAAGGCTTGTCCCTATAGTGGTTAAATGTCAACAGGTTTTGTAGCACATCACTGAACCCTCACCAAAATGTGGGAATGACTTCCAATTTACTGTCAGTCAAGTGAAGCAAATTTATATGAAATAAATTATTTGAGATTCTTATTATATATATTTTCAATTTTTCCTCATTACCACGCCACTACAGCTAAGTGAATAGTTTCTATTTTAGCCAGTTTATATTTCTGTATTTTACTTATGCATAGTATTTTCATCATCTTATATATCTCTCCATTTGTTTGCTCTGGGCTGTCACTTCCAATATTAAAGCCTTCTTTTGTTCTTCATAGGAAATATTCACGTTCCGTTTTTTCCTCGCATAAAATATAGGAATCCAATCTTTACCAAAGATTGTGCTTTCTTGGGTTTTGTGCCATGTGTTTTCTTTGTTAGTCAAGAGCTGCTTTTATCTCCTCTCCATTCCCACTCTCCCCCCCTATGGAGATCCAGGCTTTTTATGCCCAATGTCCATCTGCCATTCTATTAGGTGTGCTCATGACATTGGCTTCTCTTAGACTAGTGAGGACTACAGCTAATGTATTATTTGGCTTCTAATTTAGTATTAGCTGAAAATGGCTTTTGCATTACTTTAAAGCACCAGATCCGTTGTAATTGCCATGAAAAACTAAAAACATGCTCCCCCAGTCTATAGCACCTTTTGTGGTTTTACTGTTTAAGCATTCATGTACTGTATAACCTTTTGTGAGCTCTTTGCACATTGATGATAAAGCAACACAAGCCTCTGAAGAATAATGACAAAACAACCTTAATTAGTATTATAACATACAATGTCAAGAAACCATGTAACAGTAATGTGAAATTTAACTGTCATTTTTATCAGGTGTCCAGACAAAGGCTTTATGTCACTAAGAGTAAAATTAAAGATATCCAAAAATAAGAGGATATTGAGATGCTGTGTGGCTCTCTGCTTGGCTCACTTATTCAAAGTGCCAGCAATTATGCCATGGCTTTCCCTCTAACATTTCTCTCTAATATGTTCAAATATAAAGATATATGATGGCTCATTAGTCAACATGATTTTTTTGGTCCTAATTATGTGGACACATAACTTCATTTGGTAATATGTGTGAGGGAAACTAAATCGATTCCAAGTCACTCCTCACACTGAGATAGATGCATATCTAACTGCCTCCTTTGGAAAGGCTAATCAGAAACTCCAAAGAATGCCACCTTTCTTCTCTCACCTATCCATGACCAGGAAGCCTCCCTGATTGTTTCCAGTCTTCCTGCCTTCGCTTCAAGTTGTCCTGCCTTTCCAGACTGATCCAATGTACTTCTTACATATGTTGATTGATGTCTCATGTCTCCCTAAAATGTGTAAAACTGTACTGTGCCCTGGCCACCACCACCTTTTGCACATATTGTTAGGGCTTCCTGAGGCTTTGTCACAGCACACAGCCTCAGCCTTGGCAAACAAACTTTATTAACTGAGTCCTGTCTCAAATTTTCAAGGTTCACACATGAAGAAAAATAAATATTGATCTTCCAAATAATAAACTTTAAAAAAATCAGCATAGTATGATATCATAAACGTCTGCATAGGTGTTAAAACCAAAATGTGTTTCAATCTTATGGAATTTAAAATTTCAAGTTAAATATTATTAAATTTTATACTATAATAATAGAAATATCAAGAGCATTATCTCTCTTAACATCTCTTAAATATGTAAACTTACATAAAGAACTAAAAATACATATAATATTTAACAAGTTAAAGAGTGAAAAGGTCTTGAATTTTCTAAGACTAACATTCTGGCCCATTTTACAATACATCTTTCAATTATACTTAATTACACGTGAAAATTCCAAGTAACTTAAGAATGAGACTCTGGAGTCCAGTTTAACTAATTTATAATTTTGATAGTGCTTTTTTACTGATATAAATAAATATTACAATAACAATAAGAAAAACGTATACATAAAAACATGTCCTCAATCTTTCTGATGAAGATTGCCACAATAGCAAATCACATAGCATCTAGATGGGGCCCATTAAATATTTGTAGAGTATTTTATAACTATTTTGTGCATGATGATGATAGGAGAGTTATTGTTTATGACCAAAATTTCACTATGACCTTGGGAAAGAGAAGGGCTATAAATATTTACTTTTAAATGTTATGATATTATCTAATGAAATGTTTGTCAAATTGCAGATCTAGGCTCTTAGTGGATCATGAATTTAATGCACTGGTTTGTGACTAACATTTCAATATGAAATAGACCAGAATAAAACAGGAGACAGTGGACCAAAAAACAGCAAACTATATAAATATATAGAAGAAATGTACTTCATAAAATTTTTACTTGTTTTACATATTCTTTTGTTACTATTTAGCCAGTAAAAGCCAGTATGACCATACCAGTTATTTATGTTTGATATTTATACAAATTGTTTAATCTGTGTATTGTGATGCTGGATTCCATTTATAAGTAATGTTAACTGTCTTCAATACCAAACGTGGATATTATTTACACAATTGTAATGTTTATAGGTCACATATTCTTCTTACTGTTATTCATAATCAAAAATGTTAGAGCAGGCTTGTGACTACAGTGAATCTTTCTATAGAATGGTAGATGATAATGTGATTTGTTAAACATATTGCATCAACAAATGATAACAACTAACAAAATTATTTTCTAGCAAAAAATAAAAGCAAACCTATTATAATATTTTTAAAAGCAGACTTACACTCTGAAGATCTAGATGGCATACATTCTGGAGAATGTTTTAGAATTGGAGTATTACTCTTGTCTATTAACTGACATGCTTTCTTTTTATTCTTTTATTCCAGTTTGAGGTCAATCCAAAAACTTCATAGAGCTGAATGTTTCCATTTTCCAGTAATGCATAAGAACATAAACTGTATGAATTATGAATAGATAAAAGAGCAGCCAAGAGTATTACCATCTTGAAGGCTCCTGTGTTCAAAGAGATGGTGAAATCGTTATAATTCAGGTCAGCATCCTAATTCAAATTATATCCATTGTAGAGAGGAATTGGATATTGCCAGCCCCTGCATGTTTTTGTGTATAAGTAGAAAACTGAGAAATAATGCTCTTGCCATCAGAAAAAGCAGCCGTATTGCGGGACTGCGGTAAAGGAAAAAACCTGTCTTCCTGGGTCCTCAATGGGTGTGGTTTCAAAGGCAAGAACTTCCTAGTGCCAAGCCTCCATCCACTTCCCCATCCAGGAACCTAGAGTTCTTTGTCTAACTTTTCTGCTGGCCCAGGTAAAATTTCAGGTGTACTCCTTTGTCTAAAAAAGCCGGTGAAAAACTCTGGGAGAAAGAGCCTCTGTCCTGGGCCAGACAGCCAATCCAGCATCAAAGTCAAAGATCAATCACTCCAGAGGAAGTTTGAAAGAACTCTCATTGGACAAGAATATGAATGGGGCAGGAATAACTTCAAAGTTAAAACCCCACTGCCCCTTACCTGTGCAGACGCCTCTGGATCCCCTCCCATGGCAATGTGGGAGCTGTCTCTCTATCTCTACCTGTGCTGGATTGCCCTCTCTGGGATCCCCTCCCACAACAACATGGGAGCTGTTTTCCCCTCTCTACCTGTGCGGATATCCTCTTTGGATTCCCCTCCGATGGCAGCATGGGAGCTTTCTCTCTTTCTCTGTGCCTAATATCACGTTCCTCTAAATTCTTTGGGTACCATATTTACTTGAACTATAAGCTAACCTCGGGCCAGGGCCCCTTCTCCATTCTTGGGGCAAAAAGAGGCCAAGAACCTCAAACACATCAGGAAAAGAATCCCATGGGGAGGAGCTGAGTGTATCCCCTCCAGATCATCAATTGGGAGCTTCTTCCGGAGGCCTGTCTTCTTGCCCCTGCATCCCACACCCCATTACACTATAAACTTGTTCTATTCTACTCACAGTGTTGTATAATAATCCCATTCCCTTCCATCCTGAAAGGGACAGATTCTTGACTATATTCCACATTTATTATTTCATTTTCCCTTTTGAAGTAGTTACCCCAGGAGTTTCTTAATATCAAACTATAACCTTATGTGAGTAAGTTAAGTTTCTGAGGCTGTGTGTGTGTGTGTGTGTGTATAAAGTTATGAATCGTTATTCTGAATAAAATTTGAATATATTTTAAGAGGAGAGTTCTAATCAATCCTGAAATAAAGTGACAACTTTAAAATATAAGCCAATGTTGCTGCTTATTGCAGTGGTTCCTCAAGTATCTAGAAAACCTTTGAAAAAGAAAGCGACTTGTTTCACATTATGTATCTTGGATGTGAAACATGGTGGGCCCTTGTAGATCTGACAGTCACTAAGGAAATTATGTTTTTACATTTATTGGATTAAAACTTTGCAATGTGCTCTGTTCAATTAATAATAATATAGAATAGGGTGAACTATGAAATACATTGTGCTTTTTTAAAAGCTCTAATATGGAAAAAGACAAGCAGTTTGTCCTAATGAATGCATCTAATTGGTGCACTTTATAATAAAACACTGGAGCAGCATTTTTCAAGAGGCAGTTCTATTTGTAACTGGCTGTCTTCAGCATGTCATGGTGTAATAAATGTGCTGCAGACTAGAACTGCTGATTAGCATTTCTGGAATCCCAGGAAGTTAGTAAAAGCTGTTTGCCATTAAAGAAAGACCTTTTTAGCAGTCTTCAGAAAGAGAGCTATAGTCCAATGACCTATGGTTGTTATTCAGTGTACATAACTTCTGGAAGATTTCCTATGATCTTTTTGGTGATATATGTATGCTATCAAAAAGAAAGAAAATACTAATGAGAATATTATGTTACATTGTTGTAATATTACAATATTTCAATATTTCTACATAAGAATGTTTGAAATGTCTATTGCAAGGAGTATCCATCACCATAATTATCTAAAACACATTATTATTTATGCTTCTCAGTAACTCAGAGTCAACAATAAATGTAAATAAAACACCTTTGAAAAGTAAAATGAATAAGAAATAAATTTTAATAGAGTGGAGAATGACAAGTGAGGGCAAACCAAAATTCTCTTAATAGAATTTGAATGACACACTAAAAGTGTTATTCATTCTTTTCTAATAGAAAATATAATAAAATGCAAAATTATTAAGACATCAGGTAGCTATCAAATCCTCAAACTTTTTAAATTTACATTTAATAATCATTTCTAGGATTCAAAATGCAGAATGGGAACAAAGATGCAAATCATATGCTGATAAATAATAATTTTCAGTGCTTTCAGCCTGTTAGTATATTGCTACTCTTTTTTCTACTAAGTATTTTTAAATGTTGAGTTTCATAATTCACCTATTTTCAACTCCAATTTAAACAAAATACTTTTACACAGATGAATCCCCTCAAATTTTTGAGTTTAAAGTAAATATATAAATACTTTTATATTAAGAAAGGATGTTATTTTTAACAGCAGTCCTCTGAAATGAAAACTATGATAACTTAAAATATGATGCATATAGTCAGTGGGCAGGAAAGACAAATTGAATTCTTGTTGAAGATTATACTGTAACTGACAAAAGATATTTTTACATAGTTAAAAAGGGGGTAGGAGGAAGGGGAGACTATTTTGGCTTGGAGACTAAAAGGAGGGGGAAAAGACAAAGCAATGGAATAGAATTAACTACAAATTGATTTGCAGGCTTCTAAAACTCTTGCTCTAACTATTGTCTTTTATTCTTTCTGCCTCACTCCCTCCCACTGTAGTCCAATTTGCTATAAAACCATCTCCTTCTCCTAAGAATCATGTGTTGGCTCTCTATGTTAAAATCAAGATAAAGAAATAATGGGTAATATTTTGGAAGTAACTGTTGGCTCTCCATTTTAAAATCAAGATAAAGAAATAACAGGCCACATTTAGTAAGGTGCTCACAGATAGAATACCCAACTTGGATAAACTAAGATCAGAGAGTGAAGTATTTTATTAACATGGGTCAGTTCCATGAAAAGACGCGCAAATGTGAGTAACAGAGAAGATGACAAAATAGGAAGTGCCAGGAACCTGTCTCTCCACCTAGACATTAATTATACTGGCAGAAACCATCTGAAGTGATTGTTTTGGAATTCTGAAGTCTAGTTGAATGCCTGCAATATCCAAGTGAAAGCTTGGCTATAAAATTACTGCTAATATCCGTAGATATCAGTGTGGTAGTAACTATACATCCCCTCCCTCAGCTCTGAGTCAGGCAGCTGTGGGGTCACAACCCACAGAGACAGCTGCAGGATTAGGGCACTCAATAAGGTTCTTATTCTACATACTTGGATTCTGTGTTCTAGTTCTACTAGTGATTAAAGAAGTAAAAGCACAGAAGAAGGCTCACATTGTTTCAACACGCACTGGCTGAGCAGCTTCTAGGGACATTAAAGGGACTATACGTTTCTTTTTGAACCTTCAAAAACAATTGCACATAGAGTGGAAATTAAAAAGTGATGAACTTTTCCCTGAGCAGATGCCCAGAGAAAGACACAGTTTCAGAAATAAATCTGAGAATGTTTTCTTTGCTATGCAGAAGATTTTAGTTTAACATAGTTCCACTTGTCTATTTTTGCTTTTGTTGCCTGTGCTTTTGGGTCGTATCCAAAACATTATTGCCAAAATATATAAAGAAACTTTTCTGTTATATTTTCATCTAGGAATATTACAGCTTCAGGTGTTATGTTTAAGTCTTTAATCCATTTTGAGTTGATTTTTGTGTGTAGTGTAAGATAATGGGCCAATTTCATTCATTTGCATGTGAATATCCAGTTTTTCCAACACAGCTTATTGACAAAACTATCTTTTCCTTATTATATATTTTTGACATATTTGTTGAAGAGCAATTGACCATGCACACATGGGTTTATCTGGGGGATTTCTATTCTGTTTATTGGTCCATATATATTTGTTTTTATTCTGATGCCATAACAGTTTGATTACTATAGGTTTGTAATGTATTCTGAAATCACACAGTACAAATAAAGGCTTCAGTTTTGCAATTGTAACAGCCAACAGAATAAAAACAATCTAAAAATGAGAGAAAATGTTTTCAAAGCATCTGATAAAATGTTAACTCCAAAATATATAAGGTACTCTTTCAACTCAATAGCAAAAAATTCCCCCAAATAACTAAATTGATGACAACAACCATTTTAAAAATTGGAAAAGGAATTGAATACATGTTTCTCCAAAGAACATATACCAGTGGCCCACAGGTATATGAAAAAAGTGCTGAATGTCACCTTTTGTTGGGGAAATGCAAATAAAAACCACAATGGGATATCAACTTGCATCTCTTAGGATGGCTGATATTAAAAAAATAATAATAAGCATTGACAGGATATGGAGAAAGGGATCACTTGTATGTTGCTGGTGGGGATGTAAATTAGCCCAACCACTAGGGAAAACAGCATGGGGTTTCCTCAAAAAATTATAAACAGAAACATCATATTATTTAGCAATTCTACTTCTGGGTATATATAAAAATGAATTGAAATATGGCTCTTGAAAATATTTCTGCACTCCCATGTTTATTGCAGAATTATTAATAATTGTCAAAACATAGAAGCACCTTAATGCCCATTGCCTGATGGATGAATGAAGAAAATGTGGAACATATATATATATATTAGAATATTATTCCACATTAACAAAGAAGGAAATCTTGCCATTTGTGACCATATGGATAAACCTGGATGACACTTATTCTAAATGAAATAAGCTATACACAGAAGAACAAATATTATCTGATACCACTTATAGGAGAATCTAAAAGAGTCAAAATCATAGAAATGACAAGTAAAATGGTTGTTGCTAAAGGCTGAGGAAGGAAGAATGGGAGTTGTTAGTCAAGAAATATAAAGTTTCAGTTATGCAAGATAATTAATTAAGTTCTAGGTATACTTCCTTTCTCTCTTTCCTTTCCTCTCCTTCTTTCCTATTCTCTTCCCTCCCTCTCTACCTTCCTCCTTCCTTTCCTCTCTCCCTTCCTTGCTTCCTTCCTTTCTTCCTTTTGCATCAACCTATAAAAAATATTGCAGAAATAAATTAGATGTAATAAAAGATACCCGTATTCATACATATGAAGACAGTATTGTTAAAGCGTCAATAATATAGAAATTGATCACCAGCTTAAACTCAATTCCTATAAATACAGTGTTTCTCTAAGAAACGGGAAAGCCTATTCTTAAATTTATATGGAAAGTTAAGAAGCCCTAAATATAAAGAATAATAAATTTAGAGGACTCACACTTCCCAACTTTGAAACTTAACACAATAATAGTGATTAAAACAGTATGGTGCTAGAATAAGAAAAAAAATGGAATAAAATAAAACTTCAAAACGAAAACCTCAACTATACTGCTAATTGATTTTTGACAAGGGTGCCAAGACCATTTAACGAGGAGACTACTGCCTTTTCAACAAATGGTGCTGGAAAATGAATAAAATTTTGGATCCTTACCTTAAGCCTTATACAAGTACCAGCTTAAAATCTATAAAATAGCAAAATTTCTGAGCTAAAACTGTGAGGATCTTGTAAGAAAACATTAGGGAATATCTTCATGACATTGGATTTAGCAACAATCTCATAGCCATGGCACCAAAAACCCAGTCAACAAAAGAAATAACTGGATAAACTGTGGTTCATTCAAATTAAAAACTTTTGTACATTGAAGCATATGATCAAGAAAGTGAAAAGACTGCTTACAAAATAGGACAAAATAATTTCAAGTCATGTAATTGATAATAGATCAACATCCAGAGTACATAAAGAACTCCAACAACTGAACAGTAACAACAATAAATAGAGAAATAGGCAAAAGACTTGAACATAAATTTCTACAAATAAGATGTGCAAATGGCCACTAAACATTTATATGTATATAAATGCCATAAAATTATATATATATATATATATATATACACACACACAAATATATATACATATACATATAGATATATGAAAAGATGGTCAACATTGTTAGTCATTGAAGAAATGTAAATCAAAGCCACAATAAGCTACCACTTTACACCTACCAGTATGAATATAATTTAAAAAGGAGGAGAAATAAGTCCTACTGATGATGTTGAGAAATTAGAGACTTTGTGTATTGCTGGTGGAAATGTAAAATTATGCTGCTGCTGTGGAAAACAGTTTGGCAATTTCTCAAAAGGCTAAACAGAACTACCACATGACCCAACAATTCACCTCCTAGGTATATATCCAAAATAACTGAAAGCAAGAACGAAAATAGACATTTGTAAATCAATATTCATGGGAAAATTATTCACAATAGTGAAAAGTTGGAAACAACTCAAGCGTCTGTTAACAGATAAATAGATAAGAAAATGTGGCAAACACATGCAACGGAATAACAGCTATGAAAATGAAATGAAATTTTGATATATACTACAATACATATAGGCATTGAAAACATTATGCTCAGTATTATAAGCCAGATAAATACAGAAGGAATAATATTGCATGATTTTACTTTTTGAGGTATCTATAACAGGCAAAACCACAGAGATAAGGTATCTTATATCTTAATATAAAAAGGATAGAAAGAGTTTTGAGGAGCGGGGAATGTGGAAGTATTTTTTAATGGATACAGAAATTCTGTTGGGGATGACAAAAATGTTTTAGGGGTTAGACAGGGATCATGTTATACAACACTGTGAATATATTTGATGCTGCTAAATTGTATACTTATAATGGTTAAAATAATAAAGATTATAGCATGTGTAGTTTAACACAAGAAAAAAATAAATACAAGATAATTTTTTAAGTATAGACATTTTTTAGGACTCTAAGTTATTTATATAATTGCCTTATTTTCTTTCTACTTTAAACTGTACACATTCATTAACAAATATGGTTATTATTCAAAAATAACATACATACAAACGAATGTCTACATACAAACGAATGTCTATGTACACTTTAATCACTAAAAATTAATAAAACACCGATTTTAGAATAGTCACACTCTGATAACTGAAATTACAGGCAGAAGCACTTGTTCAATAATTTTTAATTTTTATTTCTACTTGTGTAGGTCATATCAAAAATTCACTCAGATTGATGACATCTGGGCATCTTGTTCAAAAAACCTAACTCCCTTATACACATCACAAATGCACACACATCTCAGACACACACTGAAATCAGGAGCTGTGTGAGTTCAAATACTGTTTGTGTTCCATTCATAGGTTTCAGGTTCAGAAACTTTATGTAATTTCCTCACAAAAGAATGAGAAAGTTCTTATAAGAAAATATGATAACTAAAAACAATCCATCGTCTGAATACGAAAGTGGCCATGTATCATGCTTTCTTCTTTCCCGAAAGTATGACATACAATACATATTCTAATTATATATTCTAGCTTTGAGAGTAAAACTCAATTTGATTCTATCATATATTAACTTAGGGTTATTTTCTATTAAAAACAAAAACGTAGAAAGGAAAGGTTATTTTTTGCAGTTCTTACTAATGTTTGAGCTTTTCTAGAAGACGTAGTAGTGATGACATATGAATTTTGAAATAATAAACTTGTTGTTCAAAGAATTTGTTTGGTTTGATTTTTAATTGCCACATATGTACATATATTGCAAAGCCTTGACATTTAAATATTTTAAACATCTCCTTCAAGGTTACAAAAATCATTAATATTTGTCATTTGCATACTGAAACTATCATTTACAGTTCAATCTATAAATTTGTTCTTCGTAGAACTTCTTATAAAGAATTATCTATAATTACATTACAATTACTCTTTCATTGTACTCTTCTCAGACATCAGTCAGATTTATCAAGTGTAGTCTTAATAGCATCTAAACTTTATTGCCATAACTGGAAATACTCAGGGATGTCTTAGAGTACAAAGCCATTAACACTAACTGCTCATGAAATTCAATGCCTTACAGAACCTAATGGACTTGCAATCATTTCTAAGGAGCTGAAAAGCAGCAACCACCAGTGTGTTACATGTTCAATTACTTACTTCTCATACATAATCACTTTTATCTGCGAGGTTACAAACTTAGTACTACTCAGTTATTTATTCGTCATAAACAATCTAACCACACTTATGCATGTCTAATCATAATAGAGATTCTAATACATGAGTGCTTTAATAGGCTTATTAATATAGCCCACTACATTCTCATTATTGTTCAATATTGACATCACCAGAGTGAATGACAATAAAATAATGTTTCAGAATATGTAATAAAAATGCACACAAGAACATAATAAAATGTTACTATGTACCATAAGGAAAATAGCTTTGGGAATGAAACAGTTGAATCATTAAAAATGTAGTGAAAATGATTTTAAAGTTTTTTGTGACAAAAATGTAATACCAGATAAAATCATAACAAAAAGCTTACATGAAAAATTAAACTAGGTCATTTCAAAACAAAAAAACATGTAAAAGTGTATATAGATAGAGAATATTTAAAATGTCTATCACATTCAAACACATAAACAAATGTGCATTTTATAAATAAAAATGTTACATTTAAGAATTCTTTTTATAAAATAGCTTGTATTAAGTAGGCCAGACATGACTTGTTTAGATTTGTAAATGATTCACAATTATGACAATTGTAAAAAAAAACTGTGGATGATTATATTTCAATAGAAAATGAAGGTCTTATACATCTTAGCCAGTTATCATAAATCATAACTGAAAGTCAACCTAAATCCCAGTTTAGATAGGCAGACACTTAAAACATGCCTTAAAACATGTGTAGTATAAAGAAGGTTAATGCGGAGTCACTAACAAATGGACACACAAAAAATTATAAAATTCATAAAATGTGATGTGAGAGTCTCATTACTAATCACATTGTTAAGTCCTCAAAAAAAAAAATCTAGAATGTGTGGGAACAGGTCACTTGGATAGGAGTTTGTAGGCACATATTAAAATGGATGTTGGGTATCAGGTCAGTGTTTGGTTTTACTAATATGCTCAAGTAATATTTGTTCTGAAAAAGTTTTGTGAAAAAATATCCTATCTTAAATTACGTTGGAAACTACAACATAGTATATCCTCCTTTATGACCATCAAGGTTACATTAGCATATCAAAGACTGAGAGATTCTGATGGACACGTATTCAGCTTTATTAACCTATCATTTCCCAAAACCATTATAATAATTATTTATATTTTATATAATACACTTTATTTTACTTTTTATTAACATTTTAAAACTTAATTTCATTCATTATTAGAATAACTTGCTCACATTGTTATCAAAATGAAAAGTATTGGAATTCCTTGGACTTAATTGTGTCATCCTACTTTATTAATTTATATGCTTTTCTCACCTCTTTATTATGTTATTGTGCCATATGGAATGTGCTGTATGTATTTTTCTCTTTATTAATTTTTAATTCTTAAGAATAGGAATATGCCAACACAATATATGCCATCTTGCTGTAAGGATTATTTTAAGCTGTAGGCAACTGAAAAAGAATATATGCAAGAAAGCTCTCTACCCTTCCCTTTTCTGCATAAAGGCAAGGTATAAATTTCCTTTTGTTAAGGTGCCACTTCTCACCACCAGTAGGAAAAGGAAATAACTTTATTACTAAAGACATTATTATCTATATCTTTATCTTTTGTCAAGACTGTTACTTGACAAATCTTACTTTTTTATTAGTCTCCACAAAAAACCTTTTCATAATTTTCTTGCTCTAAACAACAAACCTCTTTTCTCTAGTCCCATTCTACATCACAATTTATTGTCCTTTGTTAAAATGATACATAGCCCCTGAGTCTAACCTCTTACTACTTGGATCTTAACTTCTGTTCTATGAAGACCTGCTTATGCATATGTAATAAAGTTGTTCTCCTGTTAATTTGTCTTTTGTCAAGTAGACAAAGTATATATGTGTGTGTGTGTGTATATGTATATATGTATACACACAAATACACACAAAAAACATATATATATATATATACACACACACACATACACACACACTGAGTGGACAAAGTATACATATATACTTTATATATACACATACTGAGAATAATATATGTATATACACACACTGAGAATTTTACTGACAAATTTAAAGCTTTAAAAAATGTTTTAATGTAAACTTATTAAATTAGTCATAATACCTAGATATGAGTGTCTGCTGGGAGCTAATTCATAAATACATATATGCATATGTATTAAGCATCTAATACATATCTATAATATAAATTATACATTAATATATAACATATTGTATATTAATATATACCATATAATGCACATTCTATTAGCCTCTTTCCATTCCTTTTTGGCATAAACTGTAGTTGATATATTTTGTTATTTACAATAATTCACTTATACTTTATATTTTATGTATCTACTTTTCAAGAGTATCAAAAATAAAGACATTCTGTAGTAACTTTTTAAATTGTTAATACATCTTCTATCTAAACAAATTCAACGTTCAACATTTCCTTTTCCAACAGTGTCTCTCAATATTTATTAATGTCTATAACACATTATTTTCTAAAACTATGCCATTTTACCCTTACCACTAGTCACTGAAGTTAGTTCTTTAAATTCTATGCATCCCATAATAAAGAAGATAAAATGATGTCATTTAAATTACAAGCAAATTATAGAAATTATACCAATATTACTGATACTTTCCATTTACATTTAATGTAATATAGATTCTTCTACAACTTGATTCCAACATTTAAGAAATAAAGAATTAATTATAAAAATTGAACTTAAATAAATAAAGTCTAAAGTCTTTGGAACATTCTAACACATATTTATTTCCTATTGGGTGTTTTCTAATTTTATTTGCATTTAAACTTATTAAATTTTTTGTTTGACAAATACACTTGTATATATGGTTTCTTCTTCACCAAATACATAATATCAATTTAGCACACTCAATATTCTTGAGTTTCACTCACCAAAATTTTATGTATTTTCATGAAATTACTAGCAATGTATTTAGGTCACATTGCACTAATTTTTAGAACACATATAAGCTATCAAGTTTTAAAAAATATATAAAGGCCTACTTTGTTTTATTGTGTTCACTTTATTAGGGCTTCACAGATAATTGCATTTCTTTTTTTAACTGAAGCTTTGTGGTAACTTTGAGTCAAGCAAGTTTATTGTTGGCTCCATTTTTCCAACAACATGTATTATTACTTCATATCTCTGTGTCACATTTTAGTAATTGTTACAATGCTTCAAATTTTTATTACTATAACATTTGTTACAGTTACCCAGTTATCTATCATCACTATTAACATTACTATGGCAATTGTTTTGTGTGCCATGAACCACATCCATGTAAGACAGCAAAAATTAATGGATAAATGTTTGTGTGCTCTGAATATTCTATGATCCAGCCATTTCTCCATCTCTCTCTCACTTCTCAGGCCTGACTAATTCCTGAGACACAAAAATATTAAAATTTGGTCGACTAATAAGGCTACAACTTGTTCAAGTGAAAGTGAAAGACAAATTTGCACATCTCTAATTTTAAATAAAAAACTAGGAATAATTAAGTGAAGAAGCCATATTGAAAGCCAAGAAAGATTTAAATCTAGGCCTCTTGTGCCATACAGTTAACCAAGTTCTGAATGCAAAGGAAAAGTTCTTGAAGAAAATTAAAAGTTCTGCTCCAGTGAACAAGTGAACCATAAGAATGTGAAATAGCATTATTGCTGATATGAAGACAGCTTTAGGGGTCTGAATAGAAGAACAAACTAGCCACAACATGCCCTTAATCCAACACCTAATACAGAGAAGGGCCCTAACTCTTTAAATCTATGAAGACTGACAGCGTTGAGCAAGCTACAAAAGAAAAGTTGGAAGATAACAGAGGTTGGTTCGTGAGGTTTAAGACACCATCTTCATAACATAGAAGTACAAAGTGAAGAATCAAGTGTAGGTGTGGAAGCTGTGGCAAGTTAATTGGATCTGAGATATAATTGATGAAGAGGGGTACACTAAACAACAGATTTTCTGTTATACATGTAACACCCTTCTGTTGGAAGATGCCATATAGAATTTTCAAAGTAGAGTAAAGAAGTCAATGCCTGGCTTCAAAGCTTCAAAGCACATGTAACTCTTGCTACGGGATAATGCAGCTGGTGACTTTATGCTGAAATCAATTCTCATTTACCATCCCAACAATTTCAGGGCCCCTAAGAATTATGCTAAATTGACTCAGCTTACACTATATAAATAGAACAACAAACCCTGAATGATAACACGTCAGTGTTTATCATGGTTTACTGAAAAATTTAAGTCCGCTGTTGAGACCTATTGCTCATGAAACAAAGAAACAAAAAGATTCCTTTCAAAATACTGTTCATTGACAATGAGCTTAGTCAATCAAGAGCTCTACTGAAGATGTACAAGGAGATCAATGCTGTTTTCATTCCTGATAACACAACATCCATTTGGTAGCCCATGGATCAAAGAGTAATTTTGACTGTCAAGTCTTAGGACTTTGGAAATATATTTGTAAGGCTATAGCTGCCACAAAGAGTAATTTATCTGATTAATCTTCACAAAGTAAATTAAAAACCTTCTGGAAAGAATTCATCATTCTAGATGTCATTAAGAACATTTATAACTCATAGATCAAAATATCAACATTCACATGACTTTGGTAGCAATTGATTTCAAGCCTCATCAATGACTTTGAGGAGTTGAAGAGTTCAGTGGAGGAAGTAACTGCAGTTATGTTAGTAACAGCAGGAGAACTAGAATTAGAAGTTGGGCTATAATCTTACTGAATTGCTGCAATCTGAGAATAAAACTTTAAAGAATAAGGAATTACTTATTTTGGATAAGCAAAGAAAGTGGTTTCTAGAGATGAAATCTCTTCCTATTGAAGATTCTATGAGCACTGTTGAAATGAAAACAAATGATCTAAAATATTACATAAAATGTGTTGATAAAGCAGTGGCAGGATTTGTCAAGACTGACTCCAATTTTGAAACAAGTTCTGCTATGGGTAGAATGCTATTAAACAGCATCTCATGCTGCCAAAATTTTATTTGTGGAAAAAAAGAGTTAGTTGATACAGGAAACTTCATTGTCAACTGATTTTTAAAAATTTTTACAGCTACCTCACTTTGAGGAATCACCACCCTGATTAATCAGCAGCCTTCAACATCAAGGCAAGATCCTCTACCAGCAAAAAGTACACACCTGCTGAAGGCTACGTTGATTATTAGCGTGTTTTAAATTAAGGTAGCAGGGAATAGGGGGATTGGGGAGGGATAGCATTAGGAGAAACACCCAATGTAGACGATGGGTCCATGAATGCAGCAAGCCACCACCGGGCACGTGTATACCTATGTAACAAACCTGTATGATCTGCACATGTACCCCGGAACTTAAAGTATAATCAATAAATTTTTAGAAAAAGAAAAAAAAAAGACATAATGCTATTGCATGCTGAGTAGATTACAGTATATTCTAAACATTATTCCCTGAGAAGCCAAAAAGTCCACATGACTTGCTTTATTGTGATATTGGCTTTATGGTGGTGATCTGGAACCAAACCTGCAGTGTTTCCTACATATGCCTGTATGATGCCAGATGGTACTCTTTGTAATTAGTGACTATTCTTTAAATAGAGGGATGGGGGTATAGACCTATGCATTAATTTGGATACCTTGATTAATCAACCTGATTAATAAATTCATTTAATCTGATGCATAACCTCAAAATATGTCCTTACATACTCACAGAGTTGTTACAGTATTTGAAATAAATTATTCAAAACCTATTATGTACTTACCACACACATCCAGTACATCATATAATTTAAATTGATGTTAGCTACTAGTATTCCAAAGTGAATAAAAGTAAAATTAGTTTTTAAAGATTTTTAAAGTGTTGAAAAAAGATTCTTACTTTTGGTAGCACCCAAGGTAAAGATAATGCTACACAGTACAGATTTGCTTGGCATTCACTTTGAAAGCAGTCTTGTCTTACTAAAAAGGGACACAGAAACATTGAAGCACTAATCATTCCTGTTTGTTTTTGAAAAATTTAAAGATAAAAGAAGTATTAATCGAAGAAACATCAGAAATAGAAAGTTATAACAATATAATAGGAAATCAAGACAGTAAATACATGAATTTATATACCTACAACACATATTGCTGGAAAAAATAATCATAGTAGTTTTATTCTAGACATATTTTGAATGCTGGAATACAAGTGGATATTTTTTCAGCTCATGAAATGCTGTTATTCATTTTTAAAAGCAAGAAGAAATGAATAGTACAGCAAAGCAATGTAATTTATTTAGATATTCTTTGAAAAAAAACAAATTGTTTTTTAACCTCCCTGGCACTATAGAAAGGCATATATCTTATTGCAAAAATACCTAAAATTGTAAGGTTCTGATTTAAACTCTATGTTTCATTTACTAGCTTTATGATACTAGCCATATCTTTTTAAATAAAGATGTCAGTTTTCTTACCAATAAAATATGAAAAATAATACCTACTCTAACTGTTTTACTGGGATCAAGAATTCATAATGCATGTACATTTTTATACAAAAAGGGCAATAAAAATGACAGTATATGAATGTCTTCTTCTCTGCAACTCTTCCTTATCTTAGATAATTTATTGCTAACATCATTTTGCTAATTTACACAGAATTTATATATGCAAAGAATAGTAACCCTGTGAAAAACAAAGTAAATAGAACCTATACATATTTTTTAAAAATAGTGGTGTACACACAACATACAGAATTCTATAAAGGATAAGTAGAAATGATTCCAGAGTTTGTAGTTTATAAGACTATTCATTTTACCAGGTAAATTCTATCATATAAAACATATTCAGAAAAAAATGTTTTTATGTCAATAGTTTTATACTTTTCAATGTTTTTCAATGTCAGTAATTCTATAGGCCAAGTGAATTACCTTTAAACAGATACATTCATTTCAGAAAAAAAAAGCAAAGACTCAATTCAAAGAAATATAATACCTCATATAAGCATGGCAACAAAGAGTTAGTAAAAGGATGTGGACTTTTTTAAGTGATAGTCTTAAGTTTGATCAAACTACTATAAAAATTAATAAATCAATACTAAATGAGCTTCATTTTAGGTCAATACATTAACACTACTTTAGGAAACATATCACTGTTACCTGGAGCTAGAGAGATAGGAACATTTAGGCTTAGGCATGGTGGCTCTAAAATCAAAGCTTTAGATGAGGGTATAGCTAAGCTTATGATCATATATTTATAAAGAAATTTTAAAGAGGTCTTAGGATTTCACTGTTACTTTACCAAGAGGTGTGACATTAAACAATTTTTAAAAAACATCAAATTCTGTTGTGCTTAGCCAACCACCCTTCTTCTGTTATAAATTATAACATATCCAGGATTGTGCTGGATATTTAAGTAACTACAATTTCTTCTTTAGGATGTCACAATAGAGTATAACATAAATGTGTAGATTCAATATTTTTAGATACATATTTTTAAAATAACTTTGATAAATTAACATAATTATTGTATAATTATTAGAAATAATATAAATAAAATAAAGATACAATTAAGAAAAAATAAGATATTGCCTCATTACTTTTTATGCACTTCTGTAAACTTACATACAAGCAACAACCAATCTAGTCACTATTTTAAGCAAATACACAAGCAGTGCATTTTTCAAAATGAGCACATTAAACATACCATCCACCTGAGATTCTGACAATTTGCTGATTTTCATTGCTTTAATATGATATATTCAAAGGAAAGTGCTCATAATTCTGTGAATATTTCATTAATCTTCACATCATCTGGAGACTCATTTTTTGGCTTTTGTCTCTATTCAAATGATGTATTCCATTCTTTTTATTTATTTTTATTTTTATACTTTTTATGAACAGAAATGTTTATTATAGTATCATAGCAGAATAGTAGAGTGTAATTAATAATTTGAAAGTATTAAATCATGGTACAGAAACAGAAAGGCATTTTAGGTATCCATTAAAGGTATTTACAAAGATTTTTAGCCACCTATGGAAATGCATGTCACATAATTTTAAATTTTATTTTTATATATTTTCTTCCAACTTTTGCTTTAGATTCAGGGTGTAAATGTGCAGGTTTCTTACATGTGTAAATGGTGTGTCTTGGAGGATTAGTGTACAGATTTCATCATCACAGTAATAAGCATAATATCCAATAGAGTTTGTTTTTCCCCACCTTCCTCCCATACCCACCTCAAACAGGGCCCAGTGTCTATTGTTTTCTTCTTTGTTTCCATGTGTACTCAGTGTTTAGCTCCCACTTAAAAGTAAGAACATGCAACATTTGGTTTTCTGCACCTGCATTAATTCACTTATCTTAATGGCCTCTAGCTGCATTTATATTGCTACAAAGGACTTGATTTCCTCTTTTCTATGGCAGAGTATTATTCCATGATGTATACATACTAGATTTGTTCTTTATCTATTCCACCATTGACAAACTTCTAGGTTGATTCCGAGTCTTTGCTATTGTGAAGAGTGTTTCAATAAGCATATGTTTGCATGAGTCTTTAAGGGAGAACAATTTATATTTATCTGGATATAGAGCCAATAATGGCATTTCTGGGTCCAATGGTAATCTTGTTTTAAGTTTGAGCAATCTCTAAATCACTTTCCACAGTGGCTGAACTAATTTACATTCCCACTAGCAGTGTATAAGTATTTCCTTTTCTCCACAACCTCACCAACATCTGTCAATTTTTGTCTTTTTTTGAGATGGAGTCTTACTCTGTTGCCCAGGCTGGAGTACAGTGGTGCAGTCTCTGCTCACTGCAACCTCTGCTCCCTGGGTTCAAGTGATTCTTCTGCCTCAGTCTCCTGAGTAGCTGGGACTACAGACACATACCACCACGCCTGGCTAATTTTTTTGTTTATATTTTTAGTAGAGATGGTGTTTCACTGTGTTAGCCAAGATGGTCTCAAACTCCTGACTTCAGAATTCACCCTCCTCAGCCTTCCAGAGTGCTGGGACTACAGGAGTGAGCCACCATACACAGCCTATTGTTTGACTTTTTAAAATAGCCATTCTGACTGGAGTGAGATAGTATCTTATTGTGATTTTGATATGCCATGTGTATGTCTTCATTTAAAAGGTGTTTGTTCAAGTCTTTTGCCCATTTAATGAAGTTGTAGGGTTTTTTCTTACAAATTGGTTTAAGTTCCTTATAGGTGCTAGATTTTTATCAGATGCATAGTTTGAAGATCTAGTCTCTCACTCTGTACTTTGTTAGCTCACTCTGTTGATAGTTTCTTTTGCTGTGCAGAATCTCTTCAGTTTAATTAGATTCAATTTGTCAATTTTTGTTTGTGTAGCAATTGTTTGACATCTTCTTCATGAAATCTTTGCCATTCTGCCTGATATGAGATGGTACCTCACTGTGGTTCTTATCTGCTTTTCTGAAATTATTATGGATTTTGAACATTTTTTCATAGGTTAGTTGGCCACATGTATGTCTTCTTTGGATAAGTGTTAGTTTGTAATCTTTGTTCAGTTTTTAATGAGGGTGTCTGGTTTTTGCTTGTTAATTTGTTTGAGTTCCTAATAGTTTCCGGATATTAGCCCTTTGTCAGATACATGGTTTGCAAATATTTTCTTCTACTCTGTAGGGTGTCTGTTTACATTGTTGATAGTTTCTCTTGCTGTGTAAAAGATCTTTCATTTAATTAGGTACAACTTGACTATTTTTTTATTTTGGCCAGGCACAGTAATTCATGCCTGTAATCTTAGAACTTTGGGAGGCTGAGGTCTGAAAATCACTTGAACCCAAGAGTTCGAGACCAGCCTGAGGAACATAGAGATACTCTGTCCCTACAAAAACTTTAAAAAATAGCCAGGCATTGTAGCACACAGAAAATAAAAATCAGCCGGGCATTGTGGCATATGCCTTTAGCCTACTTGGAAGGTTAAAGTGGGGGGATTGCTTGAGTCCAGGAGGTAAAGGCTATAGAGGTTGCAGTCAGCATTCATCACACCACTTCACCCCAGCCTGAGTGACAGAGTGAGACCTTGTCTTTAAAAAAAAAAAATGGTTTTGTTGCCATTCCTTTTAGAGTCTTTGTCATGAAGTCTCTGCCAGGGCTATGTTCAGAATGGTATTTACTAGGTTTTCTTTGGGGATTTTAATAGTTTTAGATTTTATATTTAAAACTTTAACCCATTGAGTTGTTATTTGTATATAGTGAAAGGAATGTGAACAGTAACAGTCTTCTGCATATGGCTAGCCAGCTATCCTAGAACCACTTGTTGAACAGCGAGTCCTCTCTCCATTGCTTATATTTGTTGACTTCGTCAAATATCAAATAGCTGTAGATAGTGCTTGATTTACAAGTTCTCTATTCTGTTCCATTGGTCTATAGGTTTGTTTTGTACCCATAACATGCTGTTATGGTTATTGTGGCCTTGCAGCATAGTATAAATTTGGATGGTGTGATGTCTCTGGCTTTGTTCTTTTTGTTTGAGATTACTTTGTCTAATTGGGGTCCTTTGTAGTTCTATATTGTAGAATTTTTTTTTTTTACTTTTAGAATTTTTTTTTTTGAATTCAGGTAAAAAAATGTGTTTGTGTTTTGATAGAAATAACACTGAATCTGTAAATTTTTGCTTTGGGCAGTATAACCACTTTAACAATATTGATTCTTGCTATCCATAGGTATGAAATGTTTTTCTGTTTGTTTGTGTCATCTCTCATGTCTTTCAGCAGTGTTTTATAGTTCTTCTTGAAGAGACATTTAACCTCTCTAGTTAGCCGTATTCCTAGGCAGTTTATTTTTTTTGCAGCTGTTGTGAATGAAACTGTGTTCTTGATTTGGCTCTCAGTTTGGACACAGTGATGTATAGAAATGCTACTGATTTGCATACATTGATTTTGTATCCTGAAACTTCACTAAACTTTTTTTTTTTTTTTTTTTTTTATCAGATCTAGAAGGCTTTGGGCAGAGACAATGGTGTTCTCTAGGCAGGGAAATATCAGCAAAGAGAAATAGTTTTAGTTTGACTTCCTGTCTTCTTACTTGGATGTCTTATTTTTTCCTCTTGCCTGATTGCTCTGGCTAGAACTTCCAGCAATTTGGTGAATATAAATGGTGAGAGTGGGCATACTTGTCTTGCCCTGGTTATCAAGGGAAATGCATCCAGCTTTGCTCATTAAATATGATGTTGGCTGGGGTTTGTCATAGACGACTCATTATTTTGAGATATGTTCTTTTGATGCCTAATTTGTTGAGTGTTTTTAACATAAAGAGACGTTAAATTTTATCAAAAGCCTTTTCTCCATCTATTGAGATATTTATGTGGTTTCTGTTTTTAGTTATGTTTATATGATGAATCACATTTATTGATTTGTGTATATCGAATCAACCTTGCATCCCCAAAATAAAGTCTACTTGATCATGATAGATTGGCTTTTTGCTGTAATGCTGGGTTTGGTTAGCTACTATTTTATTGAGAATTTTCACATTCATGTTAATCAGAAATACTGGCATAAAGTTTTCATTTTTATTGTGTCTCTTCCAGATTCTGATTTTAATGATGTTGTTCTGAGAGAATGATATAGGGAGAAGTTTCTTCTCCTCAACTTTTTCTTTTCTTTCTTTCTTTTTTTATTTTTATTTTCTTTGAATAGTTTCAGTGGGATTTGTATCAGAATATTATAATATGTCTGGTAGATTTTGGCTGTGAATCCTTCTGGCCCAGGCCTTTTCCTGATTGATAGCTATTTGTTACCGATTTAATTTCCAAATGTCATATTGTTCTGTTCATGGTTTTGATTATTTTCTGGTTCAACATTATGAGGTTATGTATTTTTAGGAACTGATCTATTTTTTTTTTTAGGTTTTCTAGCTTGTGTGCATAGAGGTATCTGCTGAGAAGTTTCCCTGTTTCTGACGTGTCAATGATAATATCCTCTTTGTCATTTCTAATTGTGTTGATTTGGGATGTCTTTCTTTTTTTAATCAGTCTACTTGCCAGTGTATTAATCTTACTTATTCTTTCAGATAGAAAACTTTTGGTTTTTTTGATATTGTGTATGCTTTTTTGTGCCTTAATTTTATTCTATTCAGGTTTGATTTTGGTTATTTCTTTTATTCTGCTAGCTTTAGGGTTGGTTTACTCTTGTTTACTCTAGGTCCTCTAGGTATAATGTTAGTTTGTTAATTTGACTTTTTAACTTTTGAGGCGGTTTTTAGTGCTATAAACTTTCCCCTTAACACTGCTTTAGCTGTGTCCCAGAGACTCTAGTATGTTTTATATTTGTTTACATCTGCTTTAAATAATTTCATAATTTCTACTTTAATTATATTGCTTATTCAAAAGTCATTCAGGAACATATTTAAAATTTCTATGTAATTGTATGGTTTTGAGATATCTCTTTGGTATTGATTTCAATTTTTATTGCACTGTGTTCTGAAAGTGTAGTTGGTATGACATTTGTTATTTTTAATTTGTAGCAAAGAATTGCTTTATGGTCAAGTGTGTAGTCAGTCTTAAAATATGTGCCATATGCAGGGGAGAATAATGTATATTTTTTTTGTTGTTGGATGAAACGTTCTGTAGATGTCTATAAGGTCCATTTGGTCAAGTGTCAAATCTGTTTCCTGAATATCTTCATTAGTTCTCTTGCATAGTGATCAGTCTAATACTGGAGAATGGAGTGTTGAAATCACACTATTATTCTATTGTTATCTAAGTATCTTTGTAGGTCTCTAATAACTTGTTTTATGAATCTGGGTACTCTGGTGTTAGGTATATATACATTTAGAATAGTTAAGTCTTTTTATTGAATTGTATCCTTTATCATTACATATACTCCACTTCTTTGTCCTTTTTGTTGTTTTTGCTTTAAAGTCTGTTTTTTTTTCTGAAATAAGAATAGCAATCTAAGCTCTTTATTGTTTTTGATATGCTTAATAGATCTTTCTCCATCCCTTTATTTTGAGTCTATGGGTGTCATTGAATATGAGATTGATTTCTTGAAGGCAGCATACAGTTGAGTCTTGCTTCTTTATCCAATTTGCCACTCTACAATTTAAGTGGGGTGTTTAGCCCATATATGTTCAAGGTTAATATTGATATACGTGGATTTCATCCAATTATGCTAGCTGCTTGTTATATATACTGTGTAGTTGCTTTATAGTGTCAATGGTCTATACACTCATATGTGTTCTTGTGGTGGCTGGTAACAGTCTTTTGTTTCCATATTTAGTTCTCCACTAAGGACCTCTTGTAAGGCAGGTCCTGTGATAACAAATTCCTTAGCATTTCCTAGTCTGAAAAGGATATTATTTCACCTTCATTTATGAAGCTTAGTTTGGTCAGATATGAAATTATTGGTTGCAATTTATTTTCTTTAAGAATGCTGAATATAGGTCCACAGTGTCTTTTGGCTTGCACAGTTTCTGCTGAAAGGTCCAATGTTAGCTTGATGGGGCTTGCTTTGTAGGTAACCTACCCTTTCTTTCTAGCTGCCTTTTATATTTTTTCTTTCATGTTGACTTTGGAGAATCTGATGAGTATGTGTCTTAGGGATGGTTGTCTTGTAGAGTATTTCACAGGCTTCTCTGAATTTCCTGAATTTGAATGTTGATCCCTCTAGTGAGCTTGTGGAAACTTTTATGGACACTATCATCAAATACGTTTTTCAAGGTGCTTGCTTTTTCTCCCTCCCTTTTTTGGATGCCAATGAGTCATAGGTTTGGTCTTTTCATATAATGTCATATTTCTCATTATTTTTTATTATTTTTTTCTTTATTTTTGTCCGATTCAGTTGATTCTAAAGTCTACTCTTTGAGCTCTGATATTCTTCCCTCTGCTTGGACTAGTCTGCTGTTAATATTTCTAATTGTACTATGGAAGTCTTGCAGGGAGTTTTTCAGCTCTATTAGTTAAGGCTTACTCAGCCCATTACAGCCACTGCAAACACCAAAACACATCACTTGGGAGCCAGAAGGCCAGTGGCCACTAACACTACCATTGCCCTTGCTAAACTTGGCAGTCTAGAGGCCCAAGAACACATCCACCTGCCCAGTACACCACTGCTACCACTGACTTCTGAGTAAGAATCTTGAAGCCAAAGAATAGATTTGCCTGGACCCACTAAAAAGTGTATCAACTACACTACCTGAGGTCCAAGGACAGATACACTTAGCCAACCACTGACACCCTTGTGTCCCAAAAAATGTCCTATGCAGTATCCCCATCTCCAGCAAAACATTATTGTAGCATCCACTAATAAACACACCTATGACACAATGAAATTACCAGACAACCCTGAAGCTGTTTATTGTTTCAGCAAAACATTATTGCAGCAAAACATCTCCAGCAAAACATTATTGCAGCATCCACTAATAACCACACCTGTGCCACCAAGGAAATAACAAGACAACCCTGAAGCTGTTTACTGCCAAAGAAATTACACATAGAGTACACCACTTTGTGCACCCAGAATTAAAGTCACACTGTCCTACCCAACCAATACTATAGACACATCTATAAGAAGTTTTTTGCCCTTGTGAAAACAACTTCAAATAATTGAAAGCAACCATTTCACCAGATGCACAGATATCAACGTAAAAACATAAGATCATGAAAAAGCAAGGAAATATGACATTTCCAAAGGAATAAAATAATTCTCCAGCAAAAGATCTCAATCAAAAACAAATTTAAATCCCAGAAGAACAATTCAAAATATTTACGCTAACAACTTTCAATGAGATGTAAGAAAATTCTGATAAACAATAAAAATAAAATAGAAAAATAATTCAGAATATAAAGAGAAATTTACCTAAGAGACAAATAACATTTAAAACACCAGACATTCTGAAACTGAAGATTTTATTGAATGAAATATAAAGTACATTCTAAAGCATTAGCCACAGCCTAGTTTAAGCAGCAGAAAAAGGAATATCCAGATTTAAAGAGAAGTCTTTTGAAATAATCCAGACAAAAACAGAATTAAAAAAATAGTGAGTAAATTTTTATGACATATGGAACACCATAAAATGACCAAATATTCAAATTATTGAGAAGTTAGAAAGTAAAGAAAGAACAAAAGGTTTAGAAAATCTATTTCATAGATAAAAAATCTTTCCCAATCTTAGCAACAGATTTAGACATTCAGATACAGTAGGCCCTGATATTCCCAGATACATTCAAAAAGGTCGTCACTATAGCATACTATACCCAAAAATGTCTACATTCAAAGAGAGTTCTAAACATAACAACAGAAAAGCATCTCACATATAAAAGAACCCTGTGAGAATAATGGTAAATTCCTAAGCAGAACCCTTTCAGGCCAGGTTAGACTAAATGACATATTTAAAGGGCCAAAAAAGAAAATTTAAACAAAAGCCAAACCTACTACTCAAGGATATTATACCCAGGAAAGTGTTCTTTATAAATAAAGAAATAAAATCTTTTCTAGACAAGCAAAACCTAAGAGAATTAATTATCTCTAGGTAGCTTCTACAAGAAATGCTCAAGGAAGTCCTAAAGCTGAATCAGCAGCCTGAGCTGGTCCATCTTTCCTGTGCAAAGACGTGGTAAAATGGGGCAGGGGGGTTTTCCACTGTAGGAAGTTGAAATACTCCTTTGTCTTGATCAGTAGCCTGAGCTGCACCATGCTCTCTCTGCAGATATTGTGCCCTTTATACTCCATGCCCAGGCCCTCTATATTCCGTGCCCAGGCTGATTTCAAGTCATCTCAAGCACCCAGTCTCTCGGGTTAGTTTAGGTCACCTCCCTCCCTGTGCAATGAACTTGGGGCAAGGGATGTTTCCCAGCTCCATGGCTAGTCACCCTGGGTGGTTGGTGTCCATACAGTGCATTCTCCTTGGCATTGTTGCTTGTGCCTGCCATCAGAGCACCTGTACCTGGGCGTGCTCGGTCTGGCCAACCCATCTTGCCTCCTGCCCACCTGGGACAGAGCAAGGAGCTCAAACCACTGTGTACTCCCCAGATAAACCCATTGCATGAGAGCCAAATCAATAATGCAATCTTATTTACAACAGCCACAAAAATATTAAAATGCCCAGAAATACATGGGAGGTAAAAGATCTTTATAAAGAGAATTGCAAAACACTGCTGAAAGATGTATAGATGTCACAAACAAATGGAAAAGCAGTCCATGCCCATGTATAGAAACAAAATCTGTAAAATGGCCATACTACTCAAGGGAAATTATAGTTTTGTAGGGAAAAGCTACAAAGGAGAAAGGACTCACAGAATCTCTACATAAATTGGTTATGAGTAACATATAAACAAGGAACAACAAACTGTGGAAGGCCACAGGAGGCCTCTGAGGAGGAAGGCCTCTTCATGCCTCATTCCCGTGCAGGTTGACCTCAGCTCTGTTACCATAAACATTGTGCTCAAGGATGTAAAACCCCTTTGTAGCATGATGACTTAGCCAGACTTGTAGGCTCCTTGTAAGGCCCGTGTTCCATCAGCTGTACATAGATAATAAGCTAAAGATAACCACATGTTCTTGTTTTCTGAAACTCACAAACTGCCACTGTTATCAATCTTTAGGATGACGCACCAGTTCCAACTCACTGATTCACTTCCAGCTCACTGATTCATTCCACCGTCACTGCAGCCCTACCCTATAGACCAAAGTCATTGTAATCAACAAATAGTGTGGATGATCAGAGCTTGGGGCCTTCACTGTCTCCTCCGGGGTAATAAAGTGATGCCCCTGGTCCCACTTTTTCTCTTAATCTGTCTTTCTCTCATTCCCTTGTTGCCACTGAATTCGGGGTACCCACAGGTGATATAGGGCTCTTGGATTCCCTACACAGTTTCAGCATTATTCCATTCAAATTCTCAAGGTCATTTTTCAAAGAATTTAGAAAATCTATTCTACATTGTATATGAAATCATAAAAGAGCCCGAAAAGCCAAAGCAATCCCAAGAAAAAGACCAAAGCTAGAGGCATCATATTAACCAACTTTATATTGTAAGGCTACAGTAGCCAAAATGGCATAATACTGGTACAAAAACAGACATATAGACCAGTAGAATATAATAGAGAGCCCAGAAATAAAGCATCACCTACAATCATCGGATCTTTGACAGGTTGACAAAAATAAGCAATGAAGAAAAGGCCCACTATTTAAAATAATGGTGCTAGGATAGCTGCCAATCAGATGCAGAAGAATGGAATTGGACCCTGACCTTTCAACATATACAAAAACAAACTCAAGGTAGATTAATAATTTAAATAAGACCTCAAACAATAAGAATCTTAGAAGAGAACCCAGGAAACAACATTTTGTACATTATCCTCGGAAAGAATTTATGTCTAAGTCTTCAAAAGCAATTGCTTTTGAAGCAATTGACAAGACCTAATTAAACTAAGGAGGCTTTGCACAGCAAAATAAGCTATCAACAGAGTAAACAAACAACCTAAAGAATGAGAAAAAAATGTTCTCAAACTATGCTTCCGATACAGGTCTACTATCCAGTGTCTACAAGAAACTTAAACAATTAAATAAGCAAAAAACAAATAGCTCCATTAAAAAGAGGGCTAAATGTATGAAGAAGTACTTCTTAAAAGAAGACATACAAATGGCCAACAAATATATGAAAAAATGCTCAACATCACTAATCATCAGATAAATGGAAATTGAAACCAAAATGAGATGCCATCCCACACCAGTGAGGAAGGCTATTAACAAAAAGTCAAAGGCAAGGCTGTGGAGAAAATGGAACAATTATAAACTGTTGTTGGAAATGTAAATTAGTTCAGCAACTATGGAAATCATTTTGGAAAATTCTTAAAGAATTAAAACAGGACTACCATTCAACCCAACAATCCCATTGCTGACTACATATCCGAAAGAAAAACGATCGTTCTACAGAAAAACGCATATATGTATATGTTTATCATAGGCCTATTCACAGTAGCAAACACATGGAATCAACCTAGGTGCCCATTAATGATGGATTGCATAAGAAAAATGTGGTATATATACACTGTGGAATACTATGCATCCTTAAAAAATAATGAAATTATGGTCTTTGCAGCAACATGTACACAGCTGGAAGCCATACATGTTGTGAGTTAAATGAATTAATGTAGGGACAGAAAACCAAATACTGCATGTTCTTATAAGTCAGAGCTAAACATTGGGTACTTATAGACATAAAGATGGTAATAATGGACACTGAAGACTACTAAATGAGGGCTAGAAGGTGTGGGACAAGCGTTGAAAATCTAACTATTGGATACTATGCTCATTACCCGAGTGACAGCATCAATTGTACTCCAAACCTCACGTAAAAAACAATATACTCACATAAGAAACCTGCACACATGTCCCTGAAACTAAAATTAAAGTTAAACTTATTTAAAGAGGAAAATTAATATATACATATATCACATTTTGTACACACACATATATATACACACTCAGCCAAAAAGGGAATAAAATCCTGTTATTTACAACAACATGGATGAAACTAAATGTCATTATGTTGAAATAAGTCAGGTCTGGAAAGACAATATCACATATTATCATTATATGTGTGACTGGAGAAACTTGATCTCATGGAGACAGAACATAGAATGATTGATACCAGAGGCTTGGAAGGGCGTGAGCCTGGAAGGGGGAAATGTAGAGAAGTTGGTGAATGGGCACAAACATAGAGTTAGATAAAAGACATAAGCTGTATTGCTTGGTAGCATATTAGAGTGACTTTAATTAGCAACAATATATTGTATTGTTGTATAATGTAGCTAGAAGAAAGGACATAAAATGTTACCAACCCATAGAAATGATAAATACTCAAGGTGATTGATACCCCAAGTACTCTCACTTTATTAGACATTTTACGCATGTAACAAAGACTTACATGTATCCCATAAATATGTAAAATATCATGCATTAAAAAAATTAAAATTAAGAAGTACTGTAATATCAAAGAAGAGTCATATAGTTATGTACAAGAATAATTTATACTGAACCTCTGATTTTTTAAAATCACAATGCATAGTAGCTTTTAAGAGTTTATGTCCTTCATTTTGTATTATTCTAGGTGTAATTTTAAATAATATAATTTTTAAAATTAGAGAGTATACTACAGAGACACATCTCAGTTACTATATATTTATATTTTCTCATACTCTTAGAGATAATCAATTTAGAAGACTGTATCTGCACCCACAAGGTAAGGTGAATACATAAGACAACTATACAAATATTGCTGCCTTTTCTTTACTAAATGATATTTTGTCTTAAAATATACAAATAATTAAATCCCAATAGTGTGTTTTAGCTTTAAAAATGTATCATAATATCATCATGGCATCTCCTCAGAATTTTAATTATGCACTCCAACTGAATGCTGGATGATTTTATCTAGAAACTCAGTCCATCAGATGGAGAGACATTTAGAGCAGATATCATACTTTTATTATTTCTTATTCTTGGAATATTGTTTAGGTCTCCAATCTATTTGAAAACCTCCCCTTGCTATCTCTCCCCAGCTTCCCACCCCCCACCGTCCCTCAGGCAGCAAATCACACTGCCACGTGTGTTTCTATGCAACAATTTTGCATGTTCTTCACATGTACCCCAAAACCTAAAATGCAATAAAATAAATAAATGGGAAAAAAAAAAAGAAAACCTCAAGAGTAAATAACCAAGTTTGTTATCTTCCAAACTTGCTCCTACTCTTGACTTCTTAGTTAATACCATATCCCCAGAAGTTAGTCCAGGTAGCTCATAATCATTATCTATCTATTGCACGCTCACCCTCATAGATAAATTCTGTAATTTCTACTTCCCCAAAGCTTGTTTACTATGTTTTCTTATTCCTTTCTCTTATTTTATGCTCATGTCATCATATTAAGTAGAAACTTTCCCACATTCAACCTAAATATTTCTAACAGCTTCTTTCCTATTTATTTTTAATGTTTAATACATATATTTCCTGATTTTTTTAAAGATTCAAAATGATAAATTTTCTCTAAAATTTGCATTAATCATATTATTTTAAGTGTGATTTTTTCATTACTTATAGTATTATCTGAAGACCAATCAATAAAATTTTAAAAACACAATAGATGTCAAGGTAAAATTGTTTTCAACAATATTTGAAATAATATTAAGTAAAGATTTAGAATTCTATTAATAAAAGTATGGAATAGATACACCTGGAATAAAGAGGAAAAATTAACAAAAGGACAATTGTATTAAATGCAGAAGGAAAATACAATCGCAACCTGATCAAATTACAAAAGATGTTATTTCAGAGCAATATAAAATTATAAATTTTGAGTTAATTGCACTTAAATCAAATGTCCTTTCACTGTATCTAAATTTTCTGAATTAAAGCTTCTTGAAAATTTTATATGCTTGTAAGTAAACTCCGCAATTATTATGTTCATGTTATCATATTAAGTAGAAATTTTCCTACATCCAATCTAGATATCTCTAACAGCTTCTTTCCTATTTATTTTTAATGTTTAATACATATATTTTCTGATTTTTTTTAAGATTCAAAATGACAAATTTTCTCCAAAATTTGCATTAATCATACGATTAATGATACAAGCCAGTGGGGTACTGTAACCCAAACTAACAGGTTTTGCAAGCCTAAGAGGAATTTTGGTTGTTACACCAATGGGCTGAACTGTTGAAGTTATAGGTTAGGGCAAGAGTTACTAGCCACCATGTCCTGTATAGGGCAGTCCCACCTCTTTGAATGTTTTCAGATGTTTTAGGAAATGGTTTTATAGTTTAAAGGCCTATTTTTAACAATTCAAGACTTGAAACCAACTACACTTTAATATTAATATACATTATTTTTGTGTGCTCATTTCCAAAAACACTTTGACGTTTTTAGTAAGGAAATTATAGCAGGCCCTCAAATAATTTCATTTAGTTCAATGTTGTTTTATTATGACATTGATGAGAAAAGAGTAATATTGATACTGCGCTAGGGCCACTATCTGCGTGGAGTTTGCCCTATCTCCCCATGTCTTCCTAGGTTTTCTCCAGGTACAGTGGCTTCATCCCACATTCCAAAGATGTGCACAGTAGGTGAGTTGGTTTTTAAATTTTCCTGGTCTGAGTGAGTGTGAGTCTGTGTGTGAATGTGCCCTGTGAAGGAATTGGTGTCCTGTCCAAAGTCAGTTCCCTCCTTGCATGCTAAGCTGTCCAGATAAGGTTTGGCTACCCACCATCCTGAACTGGAATAATTGGGTAAATAATTATCTGACTTGTTCTTTATAAACCTTTCTTAATTGTATATATAGCTCACATTTCTTTAACTGTCAATTTCAGAAATATTTTGATCTTTCTTTAGAAGTTTGGTGATGTTTTTGTGACCAGAAATATGCTATAAAAGCATAACTTTTGTTTAGATCAATCAGTTTATCGGAAAATTGGTTTTGGTATACATTGTTTCACTTAAAGTTGCCATTTTCAAAACCTCAGGCAAGTACTTGCTGGTACTCAATAAATTGAGAGGAGACTTTATTTTGTTTCAAATGAAATTTTACCAAGGTTATTTCAGATGTAAGAAAAATCATAATTTCGATGCCACCAGTATTTGTGATATTTGTTTCACTGATAAAATCCCTAGCATCAGTCCGTGTTCATAGCTCTTACATTCTTAGCAATAATAGTTTAAATACAAGCATTTTATTTCTGCGTGATAATATCAGGCTTACTCAAGCTCTATCACTTACATATTGCAATACAAATTATTGTTTGATAAGTTACTTCTATTTTTCCTTTATGTGGTAGAACATGTACTTTCTTTGTTTTAGGCTATACACATTTCATCCATGATTTTTTTAGGATATTAATGAGAACTTTTGTAAAATATTTGTTATAAAAAGTTAATAATGGAACACCAAATGCTGGTGAGGATATATATCAACAGGAATTACTATTAATTTCTGATGGGAATGCAAAATCTTACAACCACTTTGGAAAACAGTTTGGCAATTTCTTATAAAATAGTCCATTATCAGTGATTATCCAGTGATTGTACTCATTGATATTTACAAAAATGAGTCCATACAAAAACATTCAAGAGATATTTATGGCAGCTTTACTCATATTGTCAAAAATTGGAACCCACCAAGATGTCCTTCAATAGGTGAAAGAATAAGCAAACCATGGAACGGTCATACAGTGCAATATTCTTCAATGATATTTTAAATGATCTCCTAATCCACAAAAAAGGGCCTTATATGCATATTAGTAAAAGAAAGAAACAAGTCTGAAAAGGCCATATGCTACATGATTCCAACTACATAACATTCTGCAAAAGGTAAAAATACCCAACAAAGAGATCAATGGTTGCCGAGATTGCAGGAGAGAAGGAAAGAAGAGATGAACAGATGTAACACAGAAGATTTTTTTTTAGGGAAGTGTAACTATTCTATGCAATCCTGTAATGGTGACATTATGCATTTGTCAAAACCTATAGAGCTCTACAGTATGAACAGTGAACCCTAATGTAAACTATAGACATTAGTTAATAATAATGTATCCATATTGGTTCATCAATTATAACAAATGTACCACACTAATGTAAGATAATCATAGGAGAAACAGAAAGGAGGCAGGAGGTTATGTCCAATATATACTTTCTACTCAATTATTTTTCTGTAAGCCTAAAACTGCTATAAAAATAAAATATATTTTTTTGAGAAAAAGGCTTCATGGTCTGATATAACTGAGATATCACTCTTTTCGAGGTCAGAAGAAAACGAAGTAATATAAGGAGGTTTCTTTAAACCCATTTTTGTTAGTCTAAATTTTTCAGGCAACGTAATGGGGGAAGTATAAGATTTTACAACTAGTAGTATTGTTTGAATGCTTATGTGCCACAAAAATTTATATGTTGCAGTCAAATATCCAATATGTTGGTATTAAGAGGCAGGTCCTTTGGGAAGTGACTACGTGATGAGGTGGAGTCATCATGAATGGGATCGGTATCTTTATAAAAGAGGGCTGAGGGAGCTGGGTTGTCCTTTTGTCCTTCAGCTATGTGAGGACACTTAGGAGGCACCGTCTCTGAGGCATGAGCACCTATCAGATATCAAATTGGTTGATGCCTTGATCTTGGACTTCCTAGCTTCCAGAACTGTGAACAATAAATTTCTGTTGTTTCTAAATAAACCATTTTAAGGCATTTTGTTATAGCAGCCCAAAAACCCTAAGACAACTGGTTTAAATAATGTCTTCCAAGTTGAGATTCTAGGTTAGCTACAAATGGTTAATTAAAGGGTTCCACAGAACAGAAGTTATCTGAAGGGCTACTGTAGAAAATCTATGACTTACCATGTAAATTTAATAGATCAGGGAATTTTCCTCAACAGGAAACAGTGAGGTTAACTATGTATATTTACACAGATGATCCTTGAACAGATGTTACCTCATGTGACATTGAAATTATGTGCTGCCCATCTTTTTGCATGACTCCCACATTTCACATAATTTTTTGACATCTTTTAAATCTGAATTTACTAAAAAGGTTTACAGGTAAACATTCTGGTTCCTTAAAATGTTTTTTTCTTTTATTAGAAGACCTAAATTTTAAGTTTTAGTTGCTTTAACATTTTGATTTATATAATAACACTTTGATAAGTAGCTGGAAACTTGTTAGTGGTTTCCTATATAAACATTCCTTCACTTGGGTCTCACATCTTTTACTCTATCAAGCAAATAAATTGAAAAGGTGATATCTATAAGGATATGAAATGAAGGTTGACCACATATGGCTCTGAAATGGTAAATGTTATAAAATACCACTATAGTGACATTAGGTGGAATAAATGCTTTATGTGTTAATAATTGGAGTGTTTTCTAAAATAACAGAAAAAATTAGGTTTATCTTTAATATAATTATTAATATTCACATATTCTGAGAAAAGATCAAAATTTAACATTACATTATATCTTGGTTAACTGTATTTCTAGTTCATTGTTTCCTTGGGTCACTCAAATTGGATCTTTATTATTACTGTTATTAGAAAAAATAGTACTAGTAGTAGTAGTATCATTATTATTTGGTTCATGGTTAACTACCAAAGTTTGATCAAGATACTACAAAATGGAATTCAATTTTTATCTCACATAACCCATAAAGGAAATCCCAACATAAGATGCCATCACTATTTTTTTTCATAGAAAGAACACAACTAGTTAGTAGTAAATTTAAAATAAACCTCTAATGTCTCTGTCTTGATGGTTGAAATTCAAATAATTTGTGTCTCTCCTACAAGAAAGCTACTCAAAATGACACCCTATCTTAGAGATTTTGCCCATGTTGGACTTTCCCTCAATACACGCATAGTCATTTAAACTTGTTTGATTTAAAATTAAAATTAATCTTTAGGAGAATTACTCCTTGAGAACTGTTCTAAAATAACATTCCATTCACCTCACTGCCAACTCTCAGATTCTACTACTTGAATTATCTCAAGGCCTAATGTAAATTTATGTTTTTATATATCTCCATATGGAGAATAGTTAATTTCTTAAAATGAGGAGATTCTGTGAACTGGCTGGAACTTTTCTGTGGGCTAAGTCTTCTCTAGAAAAAAAAAAAGTAACTTTTTAAGATACATTTTGGCAAATACAAAGATATTCTATTTAAATCCAACATTTTCAAAATTCCTAAAACACCATGTTAAAATCAAAAAGTAATCTAAATTTATGGGTAGCAAACATATTTAAAATGCAAGATTTTCTATTGAACTGGCAAAAAAAAAAAATCATCCACCTTCAATTTATTGGAAGGAGATATTTTCAATAAGAAGTTTCTATTTTATTCCCAGGTTCATTTTGTTGCACACTTCCCTTCTTTTCAAACTATGAGTATAGTCAACATTACTATACTGTATATGCATCTGAGAGTATGAAGTAAGCTGTTATGAACAGGCTTAGGCTAAAAAACAGAGAAGGAAAGAGTTTGAGGTTAGAAAGATTTGGCTTTTAATTTCAATTATACTACTTGTCAGTTATGTGATGTCGAGAAATATATATTGTCTGATTCTCACTATGATAATCCTTAAAGTACATTTAACAATACGTATTAATACATAACAGTACTTCAAGATTATTTTTGTTAATTTATTAAAGTCATTGGTTTAGTGACTGAAACGTGGTATCTGCTTGTAACTGAGTCAGAACATTCTCTTTAATTCTAAGAAAAGGTGTTCTAGAACCCAACTTGAGTTTCAAAAGTTTTTTCTGCTTCATAATTTCTTTAACAATGTCCCACAGACCTTATCTAGTTATAAGATAATGAAAGGCAGTGTTATAGTTTGAATGTTTGTCCTCTTCAAATCTTACGTTAAAATGTGATCCGCAGTGTGGAGGTGGAGCCTAATGAGAGATGTTTGGGTCATGGCAATAGATCTCTCATGAATGGCTTGGTTCCATCCTCAAGGTAATGAGTGAATTCTTGCTCTATTAGTTCCCACGGGTTCTGATAGTTTAAAAGGCCTCTTTCTTGCTCTCTGGATTCCTTTTTTGCCATTCCATGTAACACACCTGTTCCCCCTTCATCTTTTGCCATGAGTAAAAGCTTCTTGAGACATCACCAGAAGTCAGGCAGATGCTCATGCCATGCTTATTATACAGCTTGAAGAACCAAAAGCCAAGTAAACCTCTTTTCTTTATAAATACCAAGTCTCAGGCGTTTTTTTTATAGCAACACGAAATAGACTAACACAGGTAGGAATTGGAAAATAGAGAGGAAATGCTATATAAACTGTCCTCTTCCCTCTTTTACATTTCCAGCTTGGTTTCCATGAAAGCAAATTTAGACAGAATAACTAAGGCTCTAACCTATTACCTTTTTTCACTCAGATGCTCCAGGGGAATAGGCCAATAAAATGAATTAAAATTAACTGAGATTTTCAAATGGCGAAGAGAGACTGTAGCCGTGAAACCAAAATAGAACATCCTTTTCATAGGTTTTTGGGACAATAAAAGCAATTAGATGCCTAAGTGCTAAGAAACGAAGGAACAACACAGAACATTTATACCTTACGCAATATATTGAGGGAAAAAGGGATAAAGAGGCCAAAATTTGTCCAATTTGAGTGTGAAATTGAGTCACTGGGACTTGGGATGAGACATATGATATGTTGGGCTGTCTCATATTGGGATGAGACATATGATATATAGGAAATACGATAAGGAAATCTGACCAGAAGAGACCATCTGAAAAGAGGAAAGTCAGCACAACACGGTTGCCCAGCACCCTGGACAAGTTCCTAAATCACTATCATTAGAAAAAGAAGTGGGAACCAACTAAAAGAACGGTGGTATTAACAGGTTTTCTTTTTGTCGTCAGCCATGGACTTCCCAGCGACAATTATCAACTCATACTTCAAGACACTGCTCAGCTGAATAAAAACCACTCTCTGTGGACAACCATTTTCAATAACTAGGACACTTAAAAACTCAGCTCCTACATTACAAATAAATACAGTAAGTGGTCCTTGATTCTTAGGATTGCAGTAGAGTGGAGAATGGAATGTCAGGAGCATCAACCACTGGGTGGAACTGACTTAAATATCAGCTTGAATTTTTCTTGAAGCCGGAAAAGCAAAAAAAAATTATCCAATAATATGTGCATAATTGTTATCTCCCCAAATATACTATAAATATTTTCAAAAGTTAAGGAAATGGTCGGGACACAGTGGTTCACACCTGTAATCCCAGCACTTTCGGAGGCTAAGATGGGCAGATTACCTGAGGCCAGAACTTCAGGGCCAGCCTAGTCAACATGGTGAAACCCCATCTCTACTAAAAATACAAAACTTAGGCATGAGGGGTTGGTGGGGCTGTAGTCTCAGCTACTTGGGAGGCTAAGGCATGAGAATCACTTGAGCCCAGGAGATGGAGGCTGCAGTGAGCCACGATCATGCCATTGCACTCCAGCCTTGGTAACAGAGCGAGACTCTGTCTCAAATAAAACAGAGAAGCAAATGGTACTTGGATAAGTGCTGGGACATAAGAAGGTAAAGGCCACCAATTTGATTCATTTTCCTAATATGAGTTATTCTAGGAACATTGTCATGTGATTGTTTTCAAGTTTGTCATCAATTAATTTGTTTTAAAAAAAAATCATTCTTTGCATTTTTCTAGGAAAAGGATATAGCCCTGTGTAACCCAGTTATACCATTTGAGCATAAGGATTATTTTGAGCTAGAGGAAGTTTAAAAAAACAAAACAAACAAACAAACAAAAAACAGATGCAAGATGGGGACTCTGACCCTCCCCTCTTTCTTCCTGAAAGCAGAAGATAAAACCCTTGTGTAGATTTCCTTCTTGTTCCAGAAGGAGAGTAACATTCTTATCAAGAATGAGAAGTGAGGACTAAGATAATCATGTAAAGAAACAGATATTGTTGGAATAATTTTTATCATTTCTTAGCCTTCTCAACTGGTTTGGTTACTTTCCCACAATTGCCTCTTTAACCTACAATCAAAGCATTTAAGTTTTGCCACTTCTTTGAGTCGTCATTTCTTTTTGTGAGCTCCCATATTCTATATGACCTAAATAAATGTATATACTTCTGTTAATCTGTCTTATATCAATTTAATTATCCGGCCCAGCCTAAAACCCTAAAAGGTTAGAGATAAAATATTGCCTCTCCTATAGGATAATAATACATAAAGCAAAATTTTGAAGGAAAATTTCAAAAAGCTAAACTTTGGGAAGTATGTGTTCCCTAACACTGACAGATGTTCCGTTAGAGGTTGATGCTGTTAAATTATTTGTATTTAACCATATTTAAAATTAACAAAGCTGCCTCATTAAGTAATAAAATAAAATAAACAGCAAAGGAAAACATACCAAAGCTAATCATTCATTTTAAGAGGTTTCAAATTTGGCCTCTTTTTGTTCTATTTACAACATAATTTATATTCAAATACTCTCTATCATGAGGAATAGGTTCAAAAAAGGGTATATTATGGTAATTTTTTTGTAAGAAGTGAAATGGTATTTAAAGTGGGAACATGAGTAAACTGATTACTTTCGTAGTATTGTATTATTTGCTTAACAATTTACCTCAACAATATTTTGTTTGCCAAAACTCAGGAGACAACACAATATTGCCAGGGGTTAGTTACTAAGTTAGATTTTTTTCAGCCTAGAATTTGGCACATTATATCTCAGCATCCAGTTCTTCCTTACACAAAACAAGTGATAATAAAACAAACCCTGTCCTTCCTATCTCAGATGCAAGGTGAAGGTAGAATATAGGATGATGTATATGAGAATGACTTGCATACCATGCAACTGGGAATTTTAATAAATGTATCTGATGAATGAGAAAGGTAATGGTAGGATGGTAGAAATAAATTATTTTTTAAACTGTTTCAATTTGAAGGAAGAAAATTGCCGATTGTTTTGTTTATTGCAATTCCTTCTTTACATATGCTTTTGTGATTTAAACTTAAGCTTATTTAATATAATCAATTCAAGTTGAAAGAAATTGTAATACATTTAAATGATTAAAATAAATTTGATTTTAAATAAAAAATTTGCTATAATATTTTGCCTAACTAAAAGATGAAAGTTCAGCATTTGAAGCATTGAACTATTATGTTTTTTATTAGCAAACTATATTTAAAATATTAAAATATTTGTAATCTTTTAGTGGCCTTGTATTTTAAAATATAATAAAAGTAAAATTAAATTTAAAGACCACTATTATGGCATTTAGCATTATAAAATTTAATAAATTAATAATCATTTCGAGAACATAGGTTTCAAAATGACATTATTAATTTTAATTTTACCAAATTCAATATCTCCTAAGTTCATGCATAATTCATTTATGCAAACAGGGGTTCAATATTCAAACAAATTATTTAAATATATGATTAATGAATCATCATATTCTGGTTCTCATTATTTTAATACATCAGGTTCTAAAAATATTTAAATAATTTACTTCAAATTGTAATTCAAAACTCAATCTGCTTTGGGTTATACTTTTGCATTATAATCCTATCTAAAGTTTGATGATTTATATGGAAAAAGTAGTTATTCTTTCAGAAAATAAATGAGTCTTCAACTTAATAAAAATCATGATTCTAATAATTTAATTTCTATAATATTTACTCATATATAAAATAATCAGTTAGAATGTGTTTTAATTTTTACCTATCTCTGACCTGTCGCTAAGGTCTTCTAAAAGAAGTTTGACCTAAGCAGTCACTTTGCTGAATGTAATAAGAAAGGAGGCTTACCAATTTAAGAGTTCAGTCAGAAACCCATGAAGGTCCATTCTTCAGATGAAGTCTTAAGGAGAGCATGCTACAGCAGAGACAGTTCAGCATTTGATGAAATCGTAATTAAAGTTTGCTTTTGCATATCCAACAATGTTCAAGTGGTCTTTCTGTAAACATTAAAGAAAGTATTTGAAACTATAAAATACCTAGAAAAATTAATTAACAATTCATTACACATTTTATTCAGATACGAGTAAATTAATAAACAGTGAGGTAGAATTATGTTTAGAAATTGATTTATAAGAATAATATTTTTATACCTTCTTGCCTAATATTATGTATTTACCTCCTTCCTGGATGAATAAACTCAGACCCCTAATCTCATTGCTACCTTCTATAAAAAAATTTAGTAGTAATTTTAGAAATCTTCTCAACAAAGTATTGAATTGTTTTTGTAAGTATTTAGCAAATAGTAGTAATTAATATTTCAAGAAAGAAAGAAGAAGCTATAAAAATATCAAAACCTTGATATAAAAGTTTGACACCCAGTGATGATTATAGTGAAATTTAAAGGAATATAGAGATACATATTCTTTCATTTCCTTATTTAAGATAGAGGCAAAAATTAAGGAAATATATGTTATGTAACATTTTGTAGTACCAAAGGGGCCTGAGCTAGAGCAATTAATTATGCAGGAGAAAAAATCTTTAAATAAAGTGAAGAAATTTTTCAAGGAGGAGAAGAAACATAGTTTTATCAAATGTTGTTAACAGGTCAAATAAGTCTGACATTGGATTAAGTGACCTCTTTAATAATGGAGGTTTCCATGCATTAATGGCAAAAGTCTAACTGTAATATTTTCAAAAGAAAATAGGGGGAGGGTAATTTGAAACTATGAGTAGAAAATACAAACACACACACCCATACCTTTCAGTTTAGTTGTACAAAAAAGGGGAGAAATGGAATGATAGGTAAAAGGAAAGGAGGGTCTCGAGTTATGTTATTACTATTTTTAAGATTGGAAAATAAAATGCCACATTTGCATACTAATGGAAAGTCTGAGAAGAAAGGGAATATTTGACACCTGGCATATTTGCAAAGTTTCTTTGTAAGTTTCATTGCAGGAGCTCCTTGGTGATCTCATGTCCTCCTATCAGGCCAGGACTCCAAATGACCTAGAGGGTCTGAGGTTGCAAAGTCACTGCAACCAGCCCTATAAAGTCAGCAAGGAGAAGTCATGCTGCCTAAGCCCTGACCTAGGACTGGTGACTGGAGTGAACTAGGACTGTAAACAGCATTGGTTTATCACTGTTATCTTGGCCAGAACCTGGAGAAGGTGCCTGCCAGAGATCTACATTTCATTTCATCTGCAGCTACGGTGGACAGTTCTTTAAACAAAGCTGATAATACCCTACTCAGACACTCACCAGAACCCTGTGCTTTGCTGCTCCAGACTTCCTAAGCCTCTTCAGCTGTCTCCACCTGTGTTCAGGGCAACTAGGAAGTGAGAGAGGCAGAGGCAAACCTCCACAAAGGGAACAAAACAGATAAATCCTCCCCGTCTTTAGGAGAGACAATTCTGGAGTACATTCCAAAGTTCCTGGAAAGGCCCAAGAAGGATTGAGCCCGAGAGGCCCACAGCACTTATCTATAGCCCCTCCCCCTCCCTATTTGCTCTTTCTTTTCCTCAGCTGCCTCTACTTATTCCCTCTAACCTGTTTACTGAGTTCACCTCCCCTGTGAAGCACCTGCACCAGGTCTTTATCCTGGCTCTGTTTTGTGATGTATCCAAAGTAGACAATGTCCAAGGATTTCAATTATAACATTACTTGCAATGACAAAGCCAACATTCAAAACAATGCAGGAATAGGTAAAATTATGATATATAAATATTTGTTATTAAATACTCTGTAGTCACTAAATTTTTTTTGGAGAAAGTATAAAACATTCACAAAAGCTAAATCTAGGGTTGCATATGTTGTTAGGTTTTATTATATTTTATTATATTATATTAATTCCTTTCTCTTATTACAGTTTCTTAAGTCATTTATGCCATCTTTTGAAACATGAAAGTAAAAAAAAATGTTAATTATAGGGATAAATACCATCAGCAAAACACAAAGCACAAAATACAAAGAGAAAGTCTGCATATCCTTTTTCTTAAGTGCAGGCAAATGAATAAGTGATTAGATTCTAACTGGTTGAAAAGCTATAGTAAAAAGAAAAAATGCGTTTCAAGGAACTGGAGTTATAGCAAATATGCAAAGAAAAGAAACCTAAAGTAATAGCATCTTTTAAAAATATTGACTCATTTTAATTTATGTAATTGTGTTTGTATTGTGTAGTGACCAAAATGACATCCTATTGAAGGTAAATACAATACATGTGTAAAAGTACATAAAAAGATTGTCGTCTTGCAGCCTTGTTATCTGCTTTACTTTTTCGAGCAGATATCCATATTTATCTGACCTCACTGATATTGTCATCACTTTTATTTCTTGAATTGATGATTAATTTAGAAGTCACCCATAGATCTAAATCATTTAGACTATTGTTTTTTATGTTTACTGTTTAATCCCCATCTATGCCATACATCAAAATTAATGTTTTTATGAGAGGACAAGTGTATTATTAGAATCATGGCATGCAAATAAAAATTTCAGGCTTTTCTTTTATTATATAAATTGGCAATATATCTACATGTTGCCAGTGAAATCTTTACAGTTTATTATGTTAATAGGTCAGATATATAAAATCTCTGACTGAAAATAATGAATTACAATCAAGAGTAAATAGTAGATCACAGAAAGATATTTAGCCATCTTATTTCAGTAACAAATAAGGTGATTTAAAGAACAATAAGAACATTCTGATACTATTTGTCCTCGTAGAATCTTTGCATTTGAGTGTATCATTGAGACTGAGAAGATAACATCACGCCGGGCAGAGTGGCTCACGCCTGGAATCCCAGCATTTGGGAAGGACAAGGTAGGTGGAATGCTTGAGCCAATGAGTTTGACACCAGCCTAGGCAACATGGCAAAACCTTGTCACTACAAAAAATACAAAAATTAGATGGACGTGGTGGTGTGTGCCTCTAGTCCCAGCTACTTATGATCCCTTGAGCCCGATGGGACCCAGGCTGCTGTGAACCACGATGGTGCCACAGAACTCCAGCCTGGGCTACAGATCAAGATGCTGTCTCCAAGAAAAAGAAGAAAAATACAACATCTATTAGATCGTAATGGTTCATTTGTTAGAATCATACTGATTCCATGAAGATTTGGAATTTCTATGACATAGTACGAATTTTATTTCTGCTTATATCCAATGTCTAAAATATAAATATAATTTCCCAACTAGACAAAACAATGAATAACATTTAAAAAGGCAACTAAAAATATTATAGAACTTCGTTTAAAAATAAATTTATTAACTTTTTATTGTTTACCTTTCATTCTGTAAATATTTGCTCAGCACCCTGTAAGTTGCAGACACTGCTGGGGCACTAGATTATAGAGGAAAACAAAAGAGGACAAAGTTATTGTCTTCAATTTAGTGCAGAAGACCGTGTGTAAACTAAAATTAGAGAATAACTGAGAACAATTAGAGAACAAGTGTGTGAGATGGAGATTAGTGTTGTGGAGAAAAGGAGGGTAAAGAAGGGGGATAGGATGGGTGGAGGGATAGGGTAGTGTTATAATCTTAAATAGAGTGGTAAAGGATTCCTTTACCAAGTGAAATTAGTACAAAGACCTGAAAGAAGGGAGAGAGAGAGCAATGGAGAAGAATGCTTCAAACAAGACGGTGCAAAGGCCCTAAGGTAGGAGCTGATTTGGTGTCTTTGAGGACTAGCAGTGGGGCTTCTGATTTTAAAGCAGAATCAATGAGGAAAAAAGAGGCAAATGTCTTTGAAGAGTTAATGACTGATTGAATTGGATTTTGTAGACCACTGCAGGAAGCAGCCTGTACTAGTCACTCAGTTACTCCTTATCAGAGCATTTAGTTACAGGATCATCCTTTTCTTTTCCAAAACTGGGACTTGGAGTCTCTACCAGTTAAACAGAATAATCTTCATAAAGATTCAAGCCTCTTCATTGAACAAAATAAACCAAGCAACCATGATCCTACAGTATCACGTTTTTACTGAGAAATGTCAATATCTATAATTACCTTGAGTCTCCCAGTCAGAACCACTGTTAGCATGTAGAAATTAGACTTGTCTCCATCCAGAAATTTAAAGCACTATTAAATTCCATGCATTTATAAAATTTCAACTTTTTTTTTGAACCCCTGTTTGCATAAATGAATTATGCATGAACTTAGGAGATATTGAATTTGGTAAAATTAAAATTAATAATGTCCTTTTGAAACATATGTTCTCTAAATGATTATTAATTTATTAAATTTTATAATGCTAAATGCCATAATAGTGGTCTTTAAATTTAATTTTACTTACTATGATCATTACTTTAACTGTTACCTTTGACACTTGTAATCTAAAGACTCATACAAATTATAAATTTGCTAAACTATGTTGATTCATTGGGGATCTCCGCAGGAGATACACATTTAGCATGATATATTTCTATTATATGCTAAAATAGGAAGAAGAAAGTTCACATTAAAATGTGAATTTATTTCATTTGTTTTTAATTATTCAAGTTATTTTAATATTTATAAATAAAATATAAACAAACAATAGCTACTATACAGCATCTGTTATGTGTAATGTATTGTGAAAATCACTTTACATTTATTATCTCATTCCTTAATCACAATGGAAAACATATTTTTATTTTATTTTTTTAATTTTATTTATTTATTTATTTATTTATTTATTTATTTATTTGAGACAGAGTCTTGCTGTGTCACCAGGCACCAGGCTGGAGTGCAGTGGTGTGATCTTGGCTTACTGCAACCTCCACCTCCCAGGTTGAAGCATTTCTCCTGCCTCAGCCTCCCAAGTAGCTGGGACTACAGGTGTGCACCACCATGCCCGGCTAATGTTTGTATTTTTAGTAGAGACAGGGTTTCACCATGTTGGCCAGGATGGTCTTGATCTCTTGACCTCGTGATCCACCAACCTCATCGTCTGCCTACCTTGGCCTCCAAGTGCTGGGATTACAAGCGTGAGCCACCACACCTGGCCGAAAACATATTTTTAAATAAACTTTTAGAACAGCGTTACATTTACAGAAAAAAACTTTGATTATAGCAAATTGTCATATAACCCAGTAACTAATAAATTTCTCTTATTATTAACACCCTACTATAATTACGACATACTTGTTGTAATTAAATACAGCATTATGTCAAATAAAGTTTATATTTTATTTAAATTTTCTTAGACTTTACCCACCATCTTTTTCTGTTTCAGGACCCCATCTAGAATACCACATTGTACAGTTTGTCAGATCTCTTTAGATTCCGTTTAACTGTGACAGTTTCTCAGACTTTTTTTTTTTTGCACACATAACTTTTGTATATTGAGTAACATTGATCAAATAAATTTTTGTAGCTTGTTTCTAAATTGATATTTTTCTGGTGGTTTTAATGATTGGAATGGGATTATAGGTTTGGGGGAAAAAAACCCGAAAGTGTAAAGTATAATTTTCATCACATTACATCAAGGGTATGCTTATGGGTTGAAAAGTGTTCCCTCAAAAAAGACATGTTGAACTCATAACCCTCATTATCTCAGAATATGATTTTATTTGGAAATAGGGTCGCTACAGAGGTAATTAGTTAAATTAAAATAAAGTTGCACTGGATTAAAGGGGGATTACACTGGATTATAATCCAATATGACCGGTGTCCTTATAAGATGACAGCAATGTAAAATCAGAAACAGAAACAATGTGATGACAGAGGGAAAGATTGATGTGATGCAGCTGTAAGCCAAGGAATGCTAACAACTGCCTTCAACACCAGAAACGATGAGAAAGGCATGAAACACATTCTGCCTTAGAGCCTCCTAGAGAGCATGGTCCTGCCACCTACATTTTGGACTTTTGATCTGAAGAAATGGGAGAAGACATGTTTCTGTTATTTAAACCATCTAGGATATGGTACTTTGTTACAACAGCCCTAAAAATCTAATAGTAACATACTATTCAAATGGCATATTGGTGTTGATGTTAACCTTAATACTTAGTCCCATGTAATGTTTGTCAAAACATAAAGATGCCGTATGCAGTGTTAAATCCTAACTACATAAAAATTAATTGTAGTAATACTGTATTACTGCAATAATTTTGTAGCCACCTTCTGTTAATATTGTGGTAAACTCAATGTTGCAAGTATCTGCTTAAAACGTCATGTGATGCTAATCATCTCCCCATAAGCAGTTCTCTCCAGTAAATTGCATGTCAGTAAAAACTGTTCTCTTTGTTCTCAAATATTTTTGTTGTGTTTAGTGCAATACTGTAAACCATGAATAACCATGAAACCCATATGAAGTGCCAGTAGTGATGCTGAAAGTGTTTCCTAGAAGTAGAGAAAAGTAATGACATTACAAGAAAAAGCTGAATTGCTTAATATGTACTGCAGATTAAAGTTTGCTGCTGTGGTTGCCCATTATTTCAAGATAAATGAATCTAGGGTATAGACCACTATCAAAAAAAAAAAAAAAGAAAAAAATTTGGGAAGGCACCAGTGCAGCTATGCAAGCAGTGCAAACACCTTGCACTTTTTATGAAATATCTTTGCATCTTAGCAGATTTTATATGGGTACAGGACTGTTATAATGAAGGCATACCCATGGATTCTAATATCGTTCAAGAAAAAGCAAAGACATCATATGACAACTAAAAGCAAAAGGTTTTTCATTGTAATAATACAGTATATAACACATATACAAAATATGTGTGAATTGACCATTTATTAGTAAGAAGGCTTCTTGTTAACAGTATGCTCTTAGCAGTTAAGTTTTTGGCAATCAAAAGTCATACATGGATTGTTTAATATGCAGAGGGCCAGTGCTCTGAACCCCTGCATTGTTCAGGGGTCAGCTATGTATGCATACACATACACACACACACACACACACACACACACACACATCTATGTAAAACTTGTAACCATTTTTATAACTTTAGATCGCTTATAATTTGCTTTGACTTCCTTTTTATTTGCCAAGTTTTGTCATTTTTTGTTTAGTGTATCGGACATCTGTACACTTGTTCCATGCTTATTATCAGAAGTTACTTAAGTTTTTACTTTAGAAGAATCGATTAACTTTTATTTGGACCTTGAAAATCATTTTGTAACTAATTTCTTGTTCATAGCTTCTATATCAACTGATGTCACATACATATCCCTAAAATACAATGAACATATCAGGCCCTTATTGAAAACAATACTTACTGCTTTTCCATTATCAAACAAATAAACCTTTTTCCACTTCCACCCGAGGTTTGCACTACCCAGTTGCATATGAAGCTTCTATTGTCATCACCCTATGTACTCTTACCCAACCCTCAAACTTTGGTAAGTAAAATTTGCACAGCTCTACAAATGTGCCCCATGTTTTCCCAAATACATATTCTTGTTCACACTGTTTTCACTATCCAGAGTGCTCGATTGCCCACAGCCACCTCTGAATCATGCTTGTACTTGCCAGACAAGCGCAAATGTAGTTCGCTTCATAAAACCTTTCCTCATCTTTCCAGTTAAAAGTATTCTCTTTGTTCTCTAAACCTCCTGACATTTAAGTGTTTCCTCTTTTACACACCACTCTTGATCTTATATTAGAGATATTCATGAATTTAAGATTATTATAAGCAGGATACATATCTTAGCACTTTTAAAAATCCTCCACAGCACCTAGCACTGAATCTTCCATATTTAGTTTTATGTTTATCATGAATTCATGCGGCATAAGTTAAGAAGAATAGAATTATTTTTAACCTGCCAAATTGACAAAATTTACAAATCTTTTTTCAGTTAAATCAAACTGCACAATAATTTATTCAGTATCTCCTTCATATCTAGCTCTCTGTTTTCCACAAGCTATTTAGTGGAGCTTTTCTAACTCAGTCTAATTTATAAAATCAGATATTGTTTTAGCTCTGCCTTTTTCTTCTCATTATTCTTATATTTTATTTTGTAACTTCAGGACTTAGTTTTCTCTGAGAATGTAATCAAATCAATCAAGTGCATGTGAACATTGCACTTATTACGCTTAGAATCATTTCCCCTCAAAGTGAAAGAAGAATCTTCCCAAAAAGCTAGAGTTAAAAAAGAAATCTATAGAAATACTTGCAAATGAAAGTGATAGCTTTCTACACAAGCCCATTCTCTAATTTAGTCAGTTTTAACTATTAGAAAAAAAAGTTTAGTTGTCTGCTAAGACATTATATAAAAACTGATAAATAATTTATAGCATAAGTTGGATAAAGATGTAACTTGAAAGCTGTAACTGAAATGGGAAAAAACTAAATATAAAAATGCCTTCCCAGAAATAATCAAGACAACAGCAGAGATTAATGTTATCATTAATAGAACTCATATGGCTGCTACTGGTTCTTTCTCAGACTGGTCAACACTTCCATATTTTTTATCCAAATAAATAAGTATTTTTTAGAAGCATATTCCTTTGCAATGACTCTTCCTTTAAGGACAATGATCAATAGTTATCTTCAAGGTCGTTTTTGACAAGTTACCCAGATGAATCACATTTGCAACAATATTTGCTTTGAGCACTTGAGGTGTGTCTGGTGTGTTCTACATACTTTTGATACTACTATTCTAATAAGGCATTCTTATACCTTTATTGTTTGAACCTCCTAATTGAATGGACATACTTCTATAAGCAAGGTAATACATCACTTTTTAAATATTGTGAAATTGTAATAATTCTTATGAAGCTAAATAAAGATAATATATGACAGTGTACTAGAAGGCAGGAAGGGCAATGTGTTTGTGTGTCTATGTGTGTGTGTTTGTGTGTATATGTGTATGTGTGTGTAATTGGAGAGGTCAGGAAAGGTGTCTTTCGTATGTACCGTTTGAGCAGGAAACTTGAATGCAATTAAGGGGTGGGGTATATAAACGTCTAGCATTGATACAATCCTTCTCTATTTATCTGTCTCCAGACTGAAAACAGTCTATTGTTTAAACAAGGTAAAGCAATATGAGCAAGAAGAGTACTTAAGATAATATTTTAACTCTGTTTTGCACACCTGGTAAGGTTTATAGCTTAATCCAGAGCTATTTGTATCTCTGCATCAACATGTACATTTGATTGCTTAAGAGATATAGAATCTTGCAAGTTCTCAATATTAGACACTCTTTCTTAGAATTAGCATCTGTTGATATAAATGAAAATAAAATCAATCTGGATCCAAGATGGCCGTTTAGGAACAGCTCAGGATTGCAGCTCCCAGTGAAAGCGCAGAGGGTGAGTGGACGCCGCGTTTTTATTGCCCACAGACTAGGAAATTCCCGGGCAGAGGTGCTCCACGGTCACCAGCGCGGCTGTTTCGGCCAGCGCGGCTGTG
>NW_016107420.1:581815-637467 GCF_001604975.1 Cebus imitator
TTTTTTTTGACCTAGTATCACTTTAAAAACAGCTTAATAGGGGAAATGTTAATATTATGTAGAATATAGATATAAATGTATATTAACATATATGTAATATTAACAATGTTAACACTGTATAGAATATTTATATGTACATACTCACACATAACCCTTATGTAATATTAGGGTTCAGGGGTTCAGGGTGCCCTCAGCTCCCCTGAGAGGATGTTGCTCCAGCTTCTTGGTCTCCTGCCCTCTCGAATGAGAGAGGTGACCACAGCGCAGTGCACAGTAAATGTTTGTAGAAAGTGATTTATTTAAAGACAGAGAGAAACAGGAGAAGGAGAGATAAATAAACAGCTAACTCTCACACTGAGTGAGAGAATCCAAAAACATGGAATCCAGGAGAGGAAAGCAGCTTCTACATTGAGTGGAAGGAAATAGAGAGAGATGGAGTTTAGGAGGGGAAGACAGGCTTCCAAGAGAGAGTTACGGAAGGGATCTCCAGAGGGGAAATCCAGAAGAGAGAAAGACAGCTTCCACGAAGGGAGTGTTCATGGAAAGGGACCCAAACATGGAGTCCAAAGGGGTGTGGAAGAAGGGAACTTTTAACCTGGGAGGAATCCCCACTTCTTTAAGACCCCGGGCCAATGAAAGGAGTTCCTTAGAATTTCCGCTGGAGTGATTGACTTTTTGTTTCTTCCCGAGCAGGAGAAATTTAAACATAAACCGTTAAATTTCCCGGATGCAGAGAGATGGAGGGGGGCATGCCGCTGGGAGGTTCTTGCCCTTAAAACTACGCCCCCTTATGGACCCAGCAAGAGAACACATTCCCTCATAACTAGGAAAAATCTTGTACTTCTTTTTGCTACTTAGGATGAATATCATAATAAATGTTTGCATCTAAGCTGTTGTGGATTTTTTTTGCATACATGCAAGAATGATAGTGTTCAACAATTAAAGAAATAATAACAACAACCCCTCCTATGAAGGGGGAAAAATTTCCTCATTTCCAAGATAGTTGTTAATTTATTTGCCTTTCATTGTTTTGTCTGATAAGTTTAAATGTAGTTAGAAGAAAGTTTCACCTTATCATAATATTTTTAGAAGGCATTTTAATGTTCTTATTATCAAGAATTTTGGTTAAATATTTAAATTAAACTTCAATTTGGTTTGATACCAATGCAAATAAGTCAAGTACAGTAAAAATCAGTGGACGATACACACTTTCATGCAGACAAGGAGAACATTATCATAATTTATTCCTGTTACATATACAAACTACTCATTAAATTCAGAATGCACATACAGTAACGACTTTATTTTTTATGATTGCTCACTGTATTTAATGCTTTTAAGAAGTACAGTATACCCTGCTTGAATTGTTGTGTATATTTTGCAACAGCCCAGGACTCCCATGCCATTCATAAAGGTTCATTTCATTCACTGAGTGAACACTCCTGTCAGGTTAGTTGACTTTTGCTACTACTTCCTAATGCCACCTTGTGTTACACTGAAAATCAACTAAAGATTGGTCATCCAGTTTCCCTGATTTAAAGATCTCTTGCTGGTCCCACCCTAGACAGGCCTCATTGTTCTTCAAGAGCATAACCATTCTCTCAGTGCTGGGATCTAACATAGATCTTCGATATGGCAGCCATTAAGTTACAATATTAGACTCAGTTAACTTTCTTGTTTCTGGCTTCTAGGATTAGTTCTAACAACTTCTTCTTGAGAGACTCTTAAAACACCCCTCCACATTTTTTCTCATTTATAAACAGAAGTAGTCAAACTGCTTGTCTGTCTTAATTTCATTCCCTTTCTCCAAATACTCATCCTGTGCAGGGGGAATCATTTGGTGATTTCTGTGAACCTGAACTTGCCTTACTGTGATATCTCCCATCCAATAACTTGAGTGGGTCTGCTGCCACTTTCTCTTCTAATGGAGGCTATTCTTGGTGTGATGGTTAATTTTAGGTGTCAACTTCACTTATCAAAAAGATGTCCATATAGCTAGTAAAACAACATTCTTATCACTAAAAAAGTAGCTTTGAAGTATTCTTGCCACAAAAAATAAGTATGTGACATAATACATATATTAATTAGCTCAATGTATTCATTCCAAAATGTATACATATTTAAGACATTATATTGTATACAATACAGATGTATAATTTTGTTAATTAAAATTAAATTTAAAAATAACTCTATATTATTGTGGGTGTACCTGTGAGAATGTTTCCTAAGGAGATTAGGGTTTGAAAGGGTAAATGGAGTAAAGCAGATTGCTCTCCCCAATGGGGATGGACCTCATCTAATCCACTGAGGTCCCTAAATAGAACATAAAGGCAAAAGAAGTGAAAATTTGCTTTCTATGTCAGTTGGAACATCCATCTTTTCCTGCATTTGGACATCATCAGTACTCCCAATTCTCAGCCTTGCACTCAGACTGAGACTTGCATGAACACCAGCAGCCCCCAAATCCCTACTCCCCTACTTCTGTTCCCAGTTTAATCTCCTGCACTTGAGTTGAGTTATACCATCAGCCTTCCTGGTTCTACAGCTTGCTAATATTAATCAGACTATGGGACTTCGTTTCCAGCCTCATGTCATTGCTTCAGAAAATCTTCCCTGACTCATAAGAATTGCATAAGCCAATTCTTACAATAATCATCTCCCTTTCTCTCTCTCTCTCCCCACCCCATCCGTGTGTGTGTGCGCATGTGTGTATGTGCATGTACAGAGATGCTGGTGGCATCAACTAAGATGTGTGTGAGTACATATATCTTTATTTGTTTGTTGTTTCTGAAGAGCCCTGCCTTAATGAACTTGGTAATTCCAAGATAGCATTCCGTGTATGTATGCATTCTTATTAACTACTCTCATTAAGGAAAAGGAAGTGCAAACACACATAAGTGTAATATCTGCCAGAACATCCCCTCTGGTAGTTTCCCTACAGTGCTTCTCTGCCAAGAGCCTGGCAAATTTATTTTGGCATTCATTACAAGATATCCTGATTTCAGAAAAAAAAAAATGTGAGAAATGTGTTACTTAGATTTTGGCAACATATTAAGAAGAGTCACCACTTTCATATTATGTCCTCCAGCTGAATTTAAAACTGCTTAATTATGTTCTAAAAGAAATTGAATGGGAAAAATAAGAGACATGTTTTTTGGTTAGTATGTTCAACTCATCTCACTTCTTAAGGGAAAAGTGGCACTGCTCCCTACTCTTATTCAAGCCAGGAAACTGTATCATCAGACTTCTGCCTTTTCGTTTTTCCTGTCTCCTATACCTAATCCATCACCACATTGTGTCAAGGCTGTCTCCTAAATATGATTCACACTGGTCCATTTCTTTTCCATTTCTACTGATATGCTTTAGCCCATGCCACCAGCATCTTGGCTTGAATTGCCCTAATGGCCTCCGACTACTGTTTCTACCTCCAGCCATGTTTGCAAATCAAATTCATTTTCTATACTGTAGCCAAAATGTTCCTTTTAGAGTATAAATCTGATCAAGTTACATCTCTGACAAATTATATTATTGGCTCCCCAATGTTCCCAGAATAAATCTCTATACAACTTACTAGTCTCCTCATGACCTGGGTCCGATTTACCTTCCCAGCTTCAACTCCTAGCATTTCTCTTCTGATAGCCGATAATACAGTCAACTGAACTTGTCTCCAGGTAATTTCACATGATGCTGTTCTCTGAATGGAATGCCCTCTGCCTTCTCTCTCTATCAAGCTCTAACAGGTCATTTTCATCCACAACTAAGATGCCATTGCTTCAACGAAACGTTCCCTGACTCTCTGGAGTTTGCCCCCACGCACATCCTTAATAAAATATGTATCATTCTGTGTTTAGATTGTTGGTTTTACTAACTTCTTTTATATATAGGCACTCTGGTATCAGAGAGAATGCAGTAAAAAGACCTTAGATTTTTAGTCTCTGAAAAAGAAAGTAGTAGCAAAAGTGAACTAATCTGACACCAGTATTCATTCATGCATGACAGCTGAAATGAACTTTTATTGATATGTATTTATTGATATTTATTTTAAGTAGTCTGCATGTCAGTGCCATGAGATGGGTCAGATAATCTCCCAATTTCCGTAGCCTTCACCATCACCTTTCTCTGTACTTGCTCTCCACTTTAATCACTTACATTTCTTCTGGAGATGTTTAACGTTGTGACCCCTACATTAGAGTGTTAATTCTTTGGTGTCTTTTCCTTTTTAAACTTACATCTCTTGTAATTGCATGATGGCTGTGTGGCTCAATGAATCTTTATTGAGTAAATGAATTATCATAAGTATAAGTTACACATAAATAACTTTCATATTTCCTGTAGCTTATTAACAGAAAAATATGCTTATATGAAATGGTAAGACTTGCATTTATTTACTTAATTTTCATTATGGACATAAAGTGAATTCTTTTACCTCTAATTATAAGTTACATTATTCACTGCTGCAGACAGTTCAAGAGGGTCTCTATGTTATTAGGGGTAAAAAGCAAAAGTGTGGGGAAGAATTTAAAAATTGGTAAATATGCTTATGAGAATTTTGGGAATGTGCAGTAATACAACAGACTTTTCCCCCCTGAAATTTGCTTACCAAATATCTATATTCTTTATATTAAATATGAAAAAAAATCCTTAAAATTTAAATCATATTTTGTGGCTATGTTGTGGATTATACTAAGCTAGCCAGCTTAGTATAACTTGGAATCAAAGGCAGCTTAAATTAAAGATGATGTTTACTTTTCAATATTTTTTGTTAAAGGTTGGAATTTCCATTATTTGTATGAATTAAATTAGAGTAGCATGAGCAACATTTCTTTATAATGCTTTGAGAACATTTTTACAAAATGTCATGTAATAAATATAACCTTTATAATCTAATATCCATTATTTCACCCACTGGTTTGGGTTGAATAGTGTTCTGAAAAAATTAATATCTACTTGGTACCTCAGAATGTGACCTTATTTGGAAATAGCATCTTTGAAGATTTAATTATTTTAAGGATCTCAAGATGAAATCCTTCTGGATTTTGGATTCTAGGGCTGGTCTTCTTCTTTTTTTTAATTTTCATTTTTTAAAAATTGTATTTTAGGTTCTGGGGTATATGTGCAGATCATGCAGGATTGTTGCATAGGTACACACACGGCAATGTGGTTTGCTGCCTCCATCCCCCCATCACCTACAACTGTCATTTCTCCCCATATTATGCCTCCCTGACCTCCTCACCAGCCCGCTGTCCCTCCCTTGGCCCCCCCAACAGACCCCAGTGTATTATGCTCCACTCTGTGTCCATGTGTTCTCTTGTTCAACACTCACCTATGAGTGCAGCGTTTGATTTTCTCTTCCTGTATCAGTTTGCTGAGAATGATGGTTTCCAGATTCATCTATGTCCCTACAAACAACATGAACTCATCATTTTTTATGGCTACATAGTATTCCATGGTGTATATGTGCCACATATTCCTTGTCTAGTCTATCGTCGGTGGGCATTTGGGTTGGTTCTAGGTCTTTGCTATTGTAAACAGTGCCGCTATGAACATATGTGTGCATGTGTCTTTATAATAGAATGATTTATAATCCTTTGGGCATATACTCAGTCATGGGATTGCTGGGTCAAATGAAATTTCTATTTCTAGGTCCTTGAGGAAGCATCACGCTGTCTTCCACAATGGTTGAACTAGTTTACACTCCCACCGACATTATAGTCGATGTGGGGCTGGTCTTCTTATAAAAGAGAAGAGAACACACAGAGACATGCAGGAAAGAAGGTCATGGGAAGATGGAGGCAGAGAATTATAAAGCCAAGCAATTCCAAGAGCCACCAGGAGCTCAAAGAGGCAAAGAAGGATTCTTCCTTAGATCCTTTGGAAGGGGTGTGGTCCTCCTGAAACCCATGATTTTGTACTTCTGACTTCCAGAATTATGAAAGCATACATTTCTGTTGCTTTAAACCAGGGGTTCCAAACTGTTGGGCCATAGATCAGTACCTGTCTATGGCCTTTCAGGAAGTGGGTGGTATGGCAGGAAGTGAGTGGCTGACCAGTGAACATTACAACCTGAGCTCTGCCTCCTGTCAGATCAGCAGTAGCATTAGATTCTCATAGGAGTGCAAACTCTGTTGTGGACTGCCCATGCAAGGGATTTAGGTTGCAGGCTCCTTAGGACAATCAAATGCCTGATGATCTGTCAGTGTCTCCTATCACTCCCAGATGGAACCCTCTAGTTGCAGGAAAACAAGCTCAGGGCTCCCATTGATTCTGCATTATTATGAGTTTTATAATTATTTCATTATATATTACAATGTAATAATTATATAAAGTACACAATAAATAACATGTGCTTCAATCATCCCAAAATCATCTCCCCATGCCCCGTCTGTGGAAAAATTGTCTTCCACAAAACCAATCTTTGGTGTCAAAAATGTTGAGGATCACTGCTTTAAACCACACAGCCTGTGATAATGTGTTACCACAGTCCTAGGAAACCAATATAGTTATCAAGCACAACCCTCTGAGGATATGTTTATCTTCATTCATTTTCCCACAATTTTGAAATTTTCTGTTGAAAAATCATTCTATGCTTTTGAAAGTTTTATACTTTAAATAATACAGCAGTTTTCCAATGCAATAACCAGTTGCATTTCTAAAATAATAGACAATGTTTTATATTTATCTACATTGATAAATAGTACTATGAGAACAATGTATACAGATTTTAAACAATTGCATATAATTTCTAGCCCAGCAAATCAGGAAAATTTCAGATACGACTAAAACTTTATTCATTCAGTTGGGATGCAAATTCTATTTATTTCTTGAATCACTTTATTTTTATTATGCTCAACTAAAATGTGTTACTTACATGATAATTTCTAGGCTCACAGTTTTCTTTTGGCTATACTATTAGAGAAAAATATAGTGAAAACATGCAGGAATTATATATTTAACCTCATATTTGAGTATTGCCATGTTTTTAAATTTCATCATAATGTTAGGCCCAAAGAAAAGGTCATGTGAAGGAACAGCAGGAAAGCAGCCATCTGTAAGCCATGAGGTGGGCCCTCCTCAAGAAACAAATCTGGCACCTTGATTTTGAACTTTCCAGTTTCTGAAACTGTGAGAAATAAGTGTTTTTAAATCACCCTTGAAAACAGACTGTGGTATTTTGTTACCTCGGCTCAAACTAAAACAGTACTCTAATATTTTCAATTACCAGAAGCAGGGACATCTAACAGAAATATTAGTTGTAGGAAATAACAAAGTTCCAAAATAGTGTAGGTTGTGCTTAAGATCATGAGTTGTCGTAACTCTACTCAAGCATTAGCATGCACTGGAATCACCAGGGGGACTTTTTAAGACGCAAATTGCTGAGCCCTACCCCAGAGTTTGTGATTCGGTAGGTTCTGGCTGGGACTCAAGATTTTTCATGTCTAGCACGTCCCCAGGTGATGCTGATGCTGTTGGTTTAGGTTCCACACATTGGGAAATAGTGGACTACAACATGAAGAGGCCTAGATCTGAATTCCAAATTATTACTCTTTTGTTGTTAATAACTCTATGATCTGAGTAAATTTTATTAATTTCCTTATCTGTAAAAATAAGAACATTAGAAAATGTTATCTATCATATTCTATTATGTTAAATAAAATAATACATGTAAAGCACATAGATTAAGACCTAACACATGATAAATGTTCTGTAGAATATTTATATTATTCCATTAACTTACTTCTCCCAAAGTTGGTCAACTCTGAAATTCTACAATGCTGTCTCATACCCCATAGTTTGTTCTAAGGGGTGTGTGTGTGTGTGTGTGTGTGTGTGTGTGTGTGTTAAGAGAAAGAAAGATATCTATTTGATTTTATCCAGAAACATTAATCACATTTTCTAATATTTTTAAATATATGATTAGCATTATATAAATTTCCCCTTTTATTCTGAGGCTAACTTATGCAGTCTAGAGCCACCATAAATTTTAATACTCTAAGCCATTTTTCAGAATTCAGATTATCAGAATGATCAGTTTATATGACTTAAATGTTACTATAAATTTAATATAAAAAATAAATATATATCTTCTTTGTTTATTTGTATCTCCTCCTAAGCATCTAGCATATTAATCTGAAAACAATAACTATTTATTTAATGTTTGTCAAAAATTTTAATTCTATTAATCTTCTGTTTATTTATAACACTCAGAAAAAGGGGGAAACTTTGTGAACAAACACAAATTATCTGAAGAATTAAATTTTGTTATTTTATTGGTTTCATCCCATTTTGGTTATAATTACATTATTCTCCCAAATGTGAATAGGGCTGATGATGGTTTGATCTGCCTCTTTCATATGCCTAACACATGTCTAAGAATAGTAAAGTTCAGCAGATACCTTCCCAGTCCAAAAATTTTAAAAATCTTTAGCAATCAAAATTATTTGAAAAGCAACCCCATTGGTTTACACAACAAATTAGTTTACAGCACATAGTCATAGAATCAAGTTCTACCTTGAGGTATAGGTAGAATATATATTAAACTTGGGAATGGTAGAAACCATACTGTCAAGAGATGGACTGCCTTATATGAATAAAAACTTTCAAACCCTGAAAAGGAAATAGTAACAAAGTTTAATGTATTTGTGTCTTAATGGCAAAAGTTCCCACTGAGATTAATATTAACATTGTAAATCACAGTAAAACATAACATTAAGATTTTTAATTGAAAAAAATAAGAAAAGAAGAATATCCCTTTTTTTAGCCTGACACTATAAACAGAAAGACTCTGGCTACATTCCATTTAATGTGACCCAATAAATGTCCATTTAATCATCTTGTTCCATGCTTTCCTACTTCTATCTTTAATTGCAAATGTATTTGTTTTAAAAATTTCTTATGGTTATCAATTTAAACATTTTCATTTTCTTTTTTTCTAAATAAGTGAATTGTAATGTATTTATTCACTTATTCATCAAGTATTTATTTTTAATAACATGATGCAATATTATATAAACCTGTTTATTGAACGAGATGATCAAAATACTTGAATGATACATGCTCATTCATAATACATACTTTTAGTAATGAAATAAGTATTCCTGAAATATATTTTGTAAGTTACTCTGTAAAACACAATATTTAATGATTAAGTTCTAGTGATCTTTGGATAATTAGTTAAGCTAGAATGGATTAAAATACATTATTTTTGCTCACTATTAATTTTATTTGATTCTATAAATTTTCAACATAAATCATAGGTAAAATGGGTTATTGAAACTTAAAAATGAATATCAATATGTGACTGTGAAAAAATAACAGTGTTTTCAATCAGATTTGTTGCGTGATTTGGAAAATTAAGTATTGCAGTTATAATTATTAAGGAAATAAAATTGGATTGATGCAGTTAAACTGACTCTAAAATAATATTTACACTAAGGTTGTCCATATATTTCAAGAAACATACCAGGGCACTATAAAATAAGCTTGTAATTCAATAAGAGATTATATATTATGAGATAATATAAAATAAATATAAAACCAAATCACAGCTACTAACAGCATTTAAGGAACTTTCCTATATAAATTTAATGTTATAAATGTGTATTGTTAAAAACAGTAGCCACTAACCATATGTGACTAAATTTAATATAAACTAACTAAAATTACATACAATCAAATATTTAGTTCTTCAGATGGTTAAGCCACACTTCAATAGCTCAAGAGTCACATGTGACTAACAGCTATCAAACTGGAAGAACATGTATAGAACATTTCCATCATTGCAGAAATTTCTATTAGGCAATATTATAATATTTTTCCTTATATATTTTTGTTTTTTTGTTTGTTTGGTTGTTTTTTTGAGATGGAGTCTTGCTCTGTTGCCAGGCTGGAATACAATGGCAAGATCTTGGCTCACTACAACCTCCACCTCCCGGGTTCCAGCAATTCTCTTGCCTCAGCCCCCTGAGTATCTGGGACTACAGGTGCGTGCCACCACACCCAGGTAATTTTTGAATTTTTAATAGAGATGGGGTTTCACTGTGTTAGACAGGATGGTTTCAATCTCTTGACCTCATGATCAGCCCACTTTGGCCCCCCAAAGTGCTGAGATTATAGGCATGAGCCACCATTCCCCACCTATAATCATTTTTTAAATAATGTTTCACATTTGAAGTTTTATTTCATAATACTGAATGAGCCATGGATGAATTTACATGCTAGGTAATCATTTATTCCTGGAATATAAAATATATCTTAATTTAGGAATTAAAAATTTATATTCACAAACTCTAGTTTGTTTAAATAGGCTACTCTTTTGTATGAACTATTTTAGGAAATGTTTTATATATAGTCAATAAAAAATGCACATAAAGGTGCAATATTTGATTAAATTAATATGGCTTAAATAATTTAGTGACTGATTTGGCAAGTTTGATGGAACCAGCCCACTAACAGGCAAAATATATATAAACCAAGTAAGACCCTTGATAATTTGTGTCAAACAGTAGACCAGAAAATATAAGCATCAGAACTGCCCATTTCTTCCTTACAGAAACTGTACTTATGATACCACTGTGATTCATGATCGCCTTCTATTTTTTCTATTTATTAATCATCAAATTAATTAGGTGTTATGAATTTGGTTAATTTTTCACTGTCTATTCTCTCTAGACTTTCATATAATAATTCCTAACATCAGCTGAAAGTTCACTATGGTAGCAGAAATGATCCACAACTAAGCAGGAACTCATTAACTACAACCTTTATAATAGCTGCATAAAATAGTAACATTACCTTTGCTCTATATTTGAATAAATAGATGCTAAATGTAGTATAATCATTGTCAAAACTGTGCATCTACCATAAGCCAGAATATGACATTGAGTATTCTGTACATAACTGCTAGATGTAGTGCTCCTTATTGGGCTAAACTGACTTTATTTACACCTCTGGACTAACCTTCCAAAGAGAAGTTAACTTACAAATGAGATATGTGAGGTAGTGTTTTAAAACATTTGTGGTATTCACAAAGAAAACAAAAAAACACCCAAAATAAAGCCAGAAACAAAAAGAGATCATAAAGTAGCACAGAGAGAATCAAAACACAGAAAAGAAAATAGAAGAGAAAGAAACCAAGAATGAGAAAGAGAGAAAATAGAATAGTAAAAAGAGGAAAATATGAAAGGCTGTAACTAATGCCAAGAAAACAAAGGCAAAACATGGATTTCTGCCCATCACTGTACATTCTAGACAGTACTGTGTAACAAATGCCTCTCCTTCAACAAATACTGTGGGCATTTGCTAGCTTCTAGAACTTTCTAGGTGATTGAGATACAGGAGTGAACTAAATAGACTAATGTAATTTCATCTCCACTCTAATTGAGGGAAAAAGCTACTAAACATAATAATGTGGATTTTAGATATGGAAGTCCATTCTGATAAGGTGAAATTTGGATAAAAATCAGGAAATCTGGAAGAGCAAACAATAAAAATATAGAAGAAAAGCATTCTGGGCATCCTGTTAGATTTGGCTTTGATGATGTAATCTCCCTGGAATTTGCTAATTTAAGTTCCAATAAAGCTTGTCCAGATTTACCAGGCTGTAATCTTTTTTCTACTATCTCTTTACTTAGAACCTGAAAAGGATAAAAAGAAATCACACAATCTACTCTGCTTGCTAAGTAAGCAGGTACATTTATTATGTCTTCAGTTTTTAAAAATAATCTATTAGTTTTTAAAGATATTCTCTTTTGTTCAGTTTTCTTTCAAACTGGAAAACTTGTTATTTCCAACTTCTGTGTGGCTCTTATTATCACACTGATAATAGCCTTTCTTGACTTTCATGTTTCTACTTCAATTCATCTTTTGAAATCATGACCTGAATTTTGTCATTGCCTAATTAAAGTCTACCACATAAGTTTTTCTTTGTCTTGTTATAATGACACTTATCAATCCAGTGTAAAACAATGAGTGGTTGTAAAAGACAAAAAAAGAGGGCTACATTATAGATTAAATTGTGTGTCTCCCCCTACCCACAATTCATATGATGAAATGCTAATTTCTAGTAGTTCACAATCTGATCTTATTTGGAAGTAGGGTCATTGCAGATATAATTAACTAAAATGAGATAAATAGGGTGGGCCCTAATCTGATATGACTGGTATCCATATTAATAAAAAAAAAAAGGAGAAAAGGAGATTTGAACACAGAGACTCACAAAACATGGGAAAATACCATATGAAGATAAATTCAGAAATTATTGTTTCTAAAAGCCAAGGATCACCAAAGATTGTCAGCAAATTGCTAGATGTGTGCAATGGTCTGAATGAGTTCCCCTAAATTCATATGTTTAAACTTAATTGCCAGTGTGATAGTATTTAAGGGTAGAAAGTTTAGGAGGTGCTTAAGCCATGAGAGCTCTTCAACTTTATAAAAAGATATAGGAGATTGGTCAGAATGGTGGCAGAAATTCTAGAAAATGTAAACCTTCTTTGAAGACTGGAAAGTTTTGCAAAAGCCTCAAAAGAGGTAATGGCTGAAGGCAGCCTAATCCTCTTACCTTGAGCAAATAGCAAAAAGCAAATAAGAAGGGAATATAGAGGAGTTTAGCTAAATAGCTTGTTTACTCATGTGGTCTTAAGATTGACCTTTGATCATTTTAAGGTGCATGTTTGCTCTCTACTCTGGGGCTTGGCAATGATAATTACCCTCTAATGGTGTTTACTTGAGACCTTTGTCTTTTAATCTATACTAAATAAATGTGAGGATTGCCAGATTATTGTGGCCACTGCTGACTCTGGCAGAGATCCCCTGGTCCCGCTGACTGGCAAGCATGTGTCAGTGTATTTTTTTATTCACCACTCAGTTAAGTCTGCCAGTCTGACTCAACGAAAAGAGCTAGAGGAAACTATCTAGACCCCTTTTGCCTTCTGTCCCTTTTGTCATGTGATGATATAGCATATGTTGTCTCTAGAGGGAACAGTGTTCAAGATGCCATTTTGCAATCCATGACCATGGAATGTTTTCCATCTACGGGTGTCATCTATGATTTCTTTTAGCAATGTTTTACAATTCTCCTTGTAGAAATCCTTCACCTACTTAGATGTATTCCTAGGTATTTTACTTTTTTTGTGGTCATTGTAAATGGGATTTTCTTCTTTATTTGGCTTTCAGTGTGAACATTATTGATGCATAATTATGCTACTAATATTTTTTAACCTTGATTTTGTATCCTGAAACTACAGAAGTTGTTTATCAGTTCTGGGGGCCTTTTCTGGAGTCTTTAAGGTGTTCTAGGTAGAGAATCATATTGTCAGTGAAAAGAGATAATTTGACTTCTTCTGTTCCTATTTAGATGACCTTTATTTCTTTCTCTTTCTTGATTGTTGTGGCTAACACTTTCTCATAGAAGTAGAAAATCTATTCTAAATTTTACATGAAACCAAAAAAGAGTCCAAATAACCAAATTGATACTAACCAAAAAGAGCAAAGTTGGTGGCATCCCATCATCTGTCTTCAAAGTTTAAGACTACAGTAACCAAAACAGTATGGTACTGGTACAAAAACAGAAATTAAGACCCACAGAATGGAATAGAGAGCACAGAAATAATGCCACACACTGGTAGCCATCTGACCTTCGACAAAGTTGATAAAAATAAGCAATGGGGAAAGAGCTCGCTATTCAATAAATGGTGCTGAAATAGCTAGTTAGCCATATACAGAATGAAACTGGCCCTGCACCTTTCATCATATACAGAAATTAACACAAGATGAATTAATAATGGGAGAAAGCATTTGAAACTATGCATTTGACAAATGTTTACTACCCAGAATCTATAGAGAACCTAAAAAATTTAACAAGCAAAAACCAAATAACCCCATTAAAAAGCAGGTAAAGACATGCAAAGACACATCTCAAGAAAAGGTGTACAAATGGTCAAAAACATGAAAAAATGTTTCACATCAATAATCATTAAATACATGCAATGAAAACCACAATGAGACACCATTTCACACCACTGAGAATGACTATTAGCAAAAGGTTAAAAAACCACATGTGCTGGCAAGGCTGTGGAGAAAAGAACATTTAAATACTATTGGTGAGAATGTAAATTAGTTTAGCCACTGTGGAAAGAATTTAGAGTTTGCTCAAACAACTAAAAATAGAAGTATATTTCTGTCCAGCAATCCCATTACTGGGGTATATACTCAAAGGAAAATAAGTCATTCTACCAAAAAGGCATATGCATTTGTATGTTTATAGCATCACTATTTACAATAGCAAAAACATAAAATCAACCTAGGTGCCCATCAATTGCGAAGTGGGTAAAGAAAATGTGGTATATATATACCATGGAATAGTACATAACCCTAAAATGAATAAAATTATGTCCTTAACAGCAACATGGATGAAGCTGGAGGCTGTTCTCCTAAGTGTATTAACACAGAAACAGGAAACCAAATATTGCACATTCTTGTGTAAAAGTGGGAGCTAAACATTATGTACACATGGATATAAAGATGGGAACAATAGGCACTGAGGAATACTAGAGGGCAAGGGGAGGGGTGAGGCAAGGGTTGAAAACCTACCTATTTGANACACTGGGGACTACTAGAATAGAGAGAGAGAAGCAAGGGCTGAAAAACTATTGGGTAATAAGATTAAATGTACCCCAAACCACAGCTTCATGCAATATACCCATGTAGTAAACCTGTACACATACTCCCTGTGTCTAAAAATAAAATTTGAAATAAAGAAAATATTCTAAGGATGCCATCTTGGAAACAGAAAACAGACCCTCACCAGACACTGAATCTTCTGCAGCCTTGATCTGGAACTTCCTGGTTCTGTGAGAACTTGGAAAGAAATAAATTTCTTTATTTAAGAAATTTATTTAAGAACTGTAAGAAATAAACTTCTATTGTTTATGTCTCATAGATTTCAGCAGAAAGAATGGACAGAGACACCAGGTAAGAAGCATGTCTCATAGTCTCTCTCACAGCTTTCAGAAGGAACTAACCCTACCAAGAACTTTGTAATGTTCTTCTTGGCCTTGAAAACTGTGAAATAATAAATTTCTGTTATTTAAACCACCCAATTTGTAGTACTTTGTAACACCAGGACTAGCGAACTAAAAGAGGCTAAAGCAATTTAAACAACCTGAATTACTTTACTTTGGCTATTTTCCTTCTTGCTTCAACTGAAGAAAGTAGAATATTATTAAATGAGTAAAAGCAAATTAATATTACTAATTATTTTTCTTACATGAGATAATATTCCTCATTGTCCCTCTGATTCTGATATTTTGTTTTGTTTCATGATATTTTGCATATTGCAAACATTAGTTAATATTTTAAAAACCTTAGTGAATGCAAAGTTTGACAAGGCAAAATTGAGTGCAAGTTAATTTTTTTGTACCGTCATAGGACTTTTAGCAGCAGTCACAAGATTTGTACTCTTAGCAGTGTGACTTTAGAGTTCTGCTTCTACATATGAGGTTTTAATTATTCTGTAACAAAAGAAGATTGAGGTCAGTGTCAGAAAGTCAGGGTGCTCTTATAGAAGATTTGATGAGTTGAGGTCCACTGACATTTAAAAAGTAGTAGAAAATGAAAAATATAATAAAGACTGATTTTTTGAAAACTTATGAACCATAGATTCTGCAAAATGTGCATGCACACAACATGTGAGCTCTACAACCAACAGTAAGCATTATTATTTCCATTCCGAATGGTAAAATAAAGTCCACAGAGAATATAAGTTTCTTTAAGCAGGTCACAAAATTAGTTAGAGGAAATTCCAGCATTCCAATTCAGGTAGTCTCATGCCAGAAACCAAGAGCTGAATACATCTAGCCAGGATTAGAAAAGTCAAGGATTATTATCCTCCCCTAACAAAAGTAGAAACCAAACTTACCAACCAGACAAACAAGTGAAAAATACAGCAAGCATAATGGTGTTTCCTGTTTCCTCTCTTCGCCAGATTCTGCATTCTCATCTGTGGCACAAGAACAAAATAATCATAACATATAGTAGCCAGGATATATTTAACTGCCTTTTAGTATTTTAGCAACTTTGATATTTACATGGTACATGATTTTAAAAAAAACTATAATGAAGCATAATTCATAGAGTAAAAGAGCAGATAGCATAAATATATAGCTGGGTGAATTGTGGCAAAATGAGAAAACACACACCACCCATGTCAAGGATAGAACTTCGTTTAAATTCCAGATCCCTCTCTGTGCTTCTCCTAAATATGCACCACGTATTGATATCCTTATGCTTCTAACACCTTAAGTTATATTATATATTTGAAATGTTTATTTTAAAAGGATCAAATCAAATACTAGATATCCTTATGTGACAACCTCACTTTAGAACATTTTTAAAAAAATTCATATTGCCCTATGTAATTTACTTTTCAATTTATGTACAATTTATTGATCTATTTGACAATTCAGAAATTTAGGCATTTCTAGATTTTCGCTATTATGTAAAATGGGACTATGAACATACCTGTGTGTGATCCTTGTTACATATGTATATGTTTGCCTGTTGTGTACGGGACTAAGAGTATAATGGCTAGATTATAGGTTACATATATCATCAAAGTTAATACATAATTCCAGTTTTTAGGAGTATTTGCAATAGTATGAACACTGACAGCATTGCATGATAATTCTCCTTGCTTCACATGCTCCCCAACATTAGATTGTTATCAGTCTTTTTACTTTATTCATTCTGGTAGTCATGGAAACAGTGTCTGTGTTTTAATTTTTTTTTTTATTTCCCATATTGCTAGTAAGCTTGAGATCATTTTGTATGTTATTTGTCCTTTAGCCACCGTGTTTCATGAAGTACCCAATGAATCCAATTTTATATTGGTTTATCTGATTTTTTTTCCTATTTATAAAAATGTATTGTTTATTATTTATAATTTCAGACAGAATCTCCTTCTGTTGCTCTGGCTAGAGTGCAGTGCCACACTAAAGGCTGGCTGCAGCCTTGACTTCTCAAGCTCAAGTGATCCTCACATCTCAGCCTCCTGAGTAGCTAGGACTACAGGTTTGCGACTCCACATCAGGCTAATTTCTGAATTTTTTGTAGAGATGGGGTTTCACTATGTTGCTCAGGCTGGTCTTGAACTCTTGGATCAATCCATTCTTCTGCCTCCGCCTCCCAAAGTATTAGGGTTACAGTTGTGAGCCACTGCACCCATTTTAATTATTTATTTTGAAGATATTTAAGTGTAAAAGGAAATGATTCTTTGTTGTTCATTTATGTTGCAAATATATTTCACTCTGTGGCTGGCCTTTTACTACTCTTAATCCATAATTTGATGTTCAGAATTCCTTAATTTTAATGTTGTAATTTAAATGTCAGTGTCTTTTTATCCTATTTAAGAACACTTTAAGTTCATGAAGATTTTCTCTTATAATATCATCTTTATTACTTTGCCTTTACTATTTGACAGTTTGTCTTTGCCAGTTGCCACTGATATCTACAATCCACGCGGGATTGATTTTTGTTTAGAGTAGAAGGTATAGGTCAAGTTTCATACTTTTAACTGTAGATATTGAATAGAACAGTCAACTAAGCACAGTTGACTAAAATCACTGTCCCTTACCCACTGATAGTACCACTTGTCACAAATTAACTGTGCAAATTTCCAGTATTATGTGTGGGTTTCTGCTTCTTTAATTTGTCCTGCTCTGCTATTTGTCCATCTTTGCATTAAAACCACCATATCTTGATTACTATAACATTATTGTAAGCTTTGATAGCTGGAACAATTTCTTCAACCTTGTTATTCTTCAAGAGTGTCTTGGCTATTTTTGTTCATTTGAGTGTTCATATAAATTTTAAAATCAGCTGCATTATATTAAAACTATAGACCAATTTAGAGAGATTTGGCATCTTCACAATATTTGTGAAAATGTATTTTTTAATGCTTATTAATAGACCCATAAGATCTATTTTTGTTGTTACCTGAATATTTTGCATTTTGATACTGTTCATGTTACATATAAAATACAACATTTGATTACTGTCTCGTATGTAATTCCTGCTAAATCAACTTGTTAAAATAAATGATTTATTTGAAAATTGTTTTGTATTCTTCATATGTAATTATATATCTGCAAATAATAGTTTATTTCTTTACAACTCTAACTCATATCTTAAATCTTTTTTTATTATACTGTGTAGGAATTCCAGTACAGCTCAAGAAAATAAGTGGCAATAGGAGATCTTTTATTTTTAATTTGAGTGTGATGCTTGTAATTTTTTATCAACTGAAACATTTTCTGTAGTTCATATGTAGTTACACTTATCAGATTTCATACAGCCTTCATTATTTTTCATTTGTTCAAGCTATCAAAAAATTTTGCTTAAAATTTCATTCAAATGAAATTAAAATTTGCTTATTTTTAATTAATCAAATATTTTATATCTGTATCACATTAATATGTTTAATTACATTGATTTGATTTAAATGTTAAGTCAGCTTTATATTCCTGGAGTAACTCAAGTTAGTTGCAATATATTTTTCTCTTTATTATTCTTTTTATGTACAGTTGTATTTGTTTTGCTAATATTCTGTCAAAGACTTTTAAAAATATGTATATGATAAGATTAATCTGCATTTTGTTTAACAGCTTAGTATCAAGGCTATTCTAGTTTCATAAAATAAATGGAAAAATGTTTCCTCCTTTTTAATCATCTGACAAGGTTTGTGAAAATTGATATCATTTCTTTAAGTTGAATGGTGACTAAACTTATCGTGAAGTATTTATTTTTGTTTGTTTTCAATGGGAAATTTTTTAAAGACTTTCTGCTGGAAAATTGTGTTCTATTTCTGTATCAATTTCAGTAAGTTGTATTTTCAGGTACATTATTTATTTCATCTAAATTTTTAAATTTATTGTCATTGTTACTCATTATATCATTTTTGATAGTTGAAAATAACATTTTATTGATAACTGTAGCACAAATAGAAAAAACAAATGAGACAAATATAGAATTTATATATTATCATTAAATACTCTCATAGCCATCACAATTTATAACATTTTTCAATACCTTGGGTCATAGGGTGGGGATATTAATATCAACTTTTCAAAATATCTACAAAGGAGCACATGGTTAATCCGGAAAAAGCATTGCAGAAAGATACAATGATCGGGTGATCATGATTGGTGTCTATTTAAATGGAGCAGATTTTCAAGACCTCATTAACTGGTGTGAAAGGTGATTTTTGACAGTGCTTGAAAGAAAATTCAGCTAAATAAATTGAGGAGATAGTTTAGAAAACAATGAAGGTGTAGGGTTTTTTGGAGGTACTGTTTGAATTATATAAAATATTTAATATTTTCAATCTTTTGTTGAACAAAGATAGCTCTCATAAAGATAGCTTTTTCTATCATTTACTTGTTGTGATTCCTTTTTTGTAACATGATCTCAGGTTGGAAAAGCAATAGAGAATGAATGAAATTAATATATGACTCATTGGTACCAGTACTTTTATTCTAGGTAGCCTTCTTCAATTGAAAATTTTTTAAACAAAGAACTTATTTTGGCTAATTAAATTCACACTGTGAATTATATGCAGCATTACTAAACAATAACATAAACTCAACTAAACAGATGTTTACCTGAAGCAGACATATTTTGGCCGCTTATTCCTCCGGCTTGGAAGAACCATCTGGTCAAATGTTTTTACAGTATTTTATAGTAGCTATGATGTTAAGCCTATGAGAACAGACAGGTACAGACACAGCTCTTGTTTCTGTCATTTACTACTAGCGGTACCTCAGATATATCATATGCTTCTGCTTCCCCATATGTAAAATTCAGATAATATTATTTCACAGGTTTGTGGTCAGACGAATAACATCTATCACTTATTGATGATCTCTTACTACGTGTGCAAAGCTCTGCTAAGTTATTTATATACACTAGTCCTCATGAAGTATGCTATGATTTAGACTTTTGCTCTAGGAAGAAATGAATATGTTAGACTAATATGCCTGTTTTTAATTTGGGTCATCCATGTCTCATTGATCAACTTAGTGGGCAGAAAAAAAATTACAAATAAGAGATCTTTTAGTCTTCTGAAGGTGGTGAGCAAGTGCAAAGAATGTAAATGGGGCAAATTACTTTTAACTCATCTGAGAGAGGAAAAGGAGCTGGAATCAGAGGTGCTAATAAACAAATTTAAAGGTGTAGAAACTCCTAGGGAAAGGGTTTTTGATACCAAAACATTATCCTTATCTTAATTTTAAAAATCCTAGCGCTTACATGGTCTTTTATTTATGATATCTTAACAAACACTTTTGCCATTCTACCCATCAAATTGACGCCCAATCTATCATTTACAAGGATAGACATAAGAAGAAATAAACTACAGTAAATTCAATCTTTGCAAAGTTTAAATAGGGTACATAATATATACAGTGTGTTTAATTTCACTTAATACAGGAGGATAGATTATCAATGTTATAAATAAATTATTAAAGAAAAGTAAGCAATTGGCATAAAATGCAGATTTTATAATGTTTACTTGTATTTTTTTTAACCAGAAAGCAGGTGTTTTGCTTTTAGCAAATATTTGTTTCTTCACATTACCAACAATCAATAAGCCACAGGTATTAATAAGGACGCTTCTATTTTTCAGAAGGAATTAATACCCTTAATGTGTTATTATGGATTTAAAAATTGTGAATGTGTCACATTTAGTGAATATCTAGGACTATACACATGTAACACCCATAAGATCACAAGTGAGCCTGCAACCAGCCAGTTATTGAATTGCACTGCAACATTTTCAAAGCCTTGTTTGCTTTTCTACCCCCTTAAAAGTGATACAAAAACTCCTGCAAGCCAAGACTCAAGGACAGAGTACATAGGAAACTACATCTTTGAAGCCTAATGAAAATAAAACAGAGCTTTTCAAAGCAGAGTATTTATAATATTTAAATTCCAGAGGACAAATGAGAGTGATGGTTAAAAAAAAAATCAAATTTTAGCTAATTCAGAAAAAGTACTTGTCAATGTTTCATTTTATCCCTGTGATCCCATAAAGGAGTGATAGTTAAAGAAACTGTCTCATCCTTTTTTGTTCCAGGAAGTTACTTACTGCAAAGAAGCAGCTTTCCCCATATGACAGATAAGGATTCAAGGGTGCTCTCTCATTTATTTCAGAAAAGACCAGGTACAAACCCTTTAAATTCCTAATAAATGATTAACTCAATAATTTTTGATAAGTTAATGACAAATTAAAAATTAACTAATCTATCAATCAATCCAATGGAAAATTTTGTCACCTTTACCCTGACATTTATTGTTCTAACCAAAATTAAAAGCAAGAATGATCTAGTCCTCAACCACTCTACTCACTGGTACTCCTCATCACTTTGACCTCCCATCTTCTCTCACATACCCTTAATCAGCATTAACACCCTTGACAGTAAGGTGTAAGACATTCATAAAAATGGAAGAATTAAGTATTTTAAATGTTTATTTCATTTTGATTCTATTGTGGCCATTTGTTATTTCTCATTTCTGCAGGCAAATAACTTTTTACATAAGTAAACATTTAGAAGTCTGAATAAGTATTTAATAAATATAATAGTTATTGATAAGAATTCACTATTTTCCTCCAATAGAATACCCTCTCTTAGCAGTCACACTAATCATAATACCTTTAAATAGCATTTGGTTGTTTATTTTTAAATTTCCATATTTCTCTTTTCAACTTCCAAAAAAAAAAATTAGAGGAGTTGAATTATTACCTGCCATTTATCAAGGAAGAAAAGTTTAGTGAAGCTAAAAAAAGTTTCAATTTCATATAAAGTGTGAAATTCTTCATATTAGTAATATTCTTTAAGTATTAGAAAGTAAAACTATTGTATACAATAGAACCTAGTAGTTAGATGCTTCTAAGTGGATTTTTGTTTTCTTGGTTTTTAGAGACAGGGTCGAACTATGTTGCCCAGCCCTGTCTAGAGCTCTTGGGCTCAAGTGATCCTTTTGCCTTAGCCTCTGAGAAGCTGAGATTATAGGCAAGTGTCAACACACCCATTGTGAAATGGAATTTTTCCCCCTTTTTTTCCTGGTGTGCTAGAAAAATTAAGCTATCGCTCTACTGGATTGATGCAACTATCCTTAATCTAAATGTTTGCTGCTATTTCTGCCTGGCTTATTGCTTTTTGTGAGCCCTTAAATTTTTTTTTCTCCCTAAGTAGATGAGAATAGAATAAGAAATACACAAAATTATATTTACTTATAATTACTTCTAAGAATCTTTATTGTCTTGAATACAAATTTTTTCAAAGTTTTAACAAGGCAGTCTTCACTTAACAGGAATTCTTCCTCTTTCAACTTTCAATCATTGATGGATTATAAGTCAAAAAGACAAGTACGTATGTCTTTTTAAGACTCATTTAAAATGTTTCTGTGACAATGGGTGAGATATTGTAGTGAAGGCAAGTGGAAACTTCATTGTAGTTAGAACATTCTATCTGGAATTCTCATTCAAGCACTTATTAGCAAAGCAGCCTTTAATGAACCATTTAACTTTTCCCTTAAACTTGGCTCTCCCATCTGTGAAATGGGGTTGATAATTACTACCTCAGAGAGATTTGTAAATATAAAATGAAAGCAGAAGCAAAGTACTTTATAAAATACTACATGCCATACAAATGTTACTCATGTTGTACTATAAGGAGCTTAAGGGAATGAAGAGCTCCCCCAGTAATTTAATATTTCACTTAAAATACCTTTTAATCATATTTTGTATTCATAAAGGAATTTGTATATAGTGAAAACAGAAAACTTGTTAATCAAATATCAATATGAATATATCCCACTATTAATTAGTAGTTTTTCACATTTTTCCAGTGAGGATAATAGGGTTTGTGTGTGCGTGTGTGTGTGTGTGTGTGTGTGTGTGTGTGTGGGAGTGGGCCAACATAAAATGCTTCTCAAAGCCCACATTCATTTATTATGTTGCACTCTGCCACTTTGGCTTTGGTACTCGGACTTCTACATTTTCAGTGAAATTCAAGCAGGATTATTTAAATAATGGTTAAACTGCCAAGTTCTGATGAAGTTTCTTTCTTGAGCAATTTGGCTCCTATTATAGGTTATTGTGTTTAAAATCTGCAATTGAGCTTTGTACTCTACACCCATTGCACGTACTATATGGTTTTGACTAACTGACTTTAGAAGGATCCCAGGAGTTGCTAGGAAACCTTTCTGTGTTTTTTCACTTTTCATGCAGCATTAGTGTTTCAAATGATAATGCTATACCTGTGGGTGCAGCAGAATATAAGCAGAATCAAACAATGACAGCAAGGCTGTGGCATAGATAACCACCCCCTCAAAGTTTCTTGTTTTCATGTAGATAATAGAAGATTAGGCAAGTACATAAAAGAATATTACATGTTTTATTTAATACAAAATATTTAGCAGAGGTTTCAACAATATATATGTGTGTGTGTGTGTGTGTGTGTGTGTGTGTGTGTGTGTGTGTGTAGTTTTCTGTTCTTATTCTTTAGATTCTGGTTTTCTCTTAGATCTCTTCAGTGCTGCAAGGTAAATGATTTCCAAGGCAAAGATGACTGAGGGCTTCTAAAGTTTTAAACTAATATTTTTGTCAAAAATACCTGCATTCCCATACCTTGTATATAAACTCCATTTTTATTTCTTGGTACAAAATTATCTTTTCTTATTTTGTGAGTTCTTGTTTCTTAAAAAAATTAGATAATTTCAAACTAACAGGAAATACTCTAATTCATCAAAAACAGTTAAAACAGCAGATCAGTCTGACATTATTACCTTTTAGCATTCTTGATTTTGTAAACTTTTGGCACTTCATATAAGCAAATATAGCATTCAGAAAAAAATATGAAATAAAATTCATATAGAGAAATAGTAATAAAAGACATGATTGCTGCTATATCATTCCTGTTTTTCATTAAAATAAACAAGAAACTATTTTGGATATTTCACTTTTCAGAAAAGTAATGCTCTTCAATCTTCTGCAAGATATGAATGTGTACATATTCTAGATAGAAAAACTAGTTGAATCAGGACTATTTTTTAGAATAACATTTCATAATGACACGTTTTTCTTAAAGTACTGTACTGGTTCTTTTCAATAGCTTCAAATGTCATTTTTAAAGGTTAACTGCAAAGAGCCGGTTGAATCTATTCCAGTTTCAAGTCTTTTATTATTTTTCCATGGATGTTTCAAAGTCTTTGTATAATACTGCCGAAGCTGTTCATCTGTGATTACACTGCACAGAACTGTGTATGTGTCAACTCATTATCCCAAACAATAGTTAATATGGGCAATTCTGAAACACATTGTAGGACATGATTCTGGGTTTAAAGAAAATATTTATCTGCTTTTAAATATGCTGGTACAGATACTATAACTGTCCTCTTATTTAGGGAAACATTGTCCTGAAAAGGTACATTTGATTTTATAATGGTTTGGCCAATATTCCGAGTTTTTTGTGTCTAAGATACATATTTCAATCATTTCATTGTATCTTGAACAACAAAGTACATAACTAATTAGGGAATAGTTTAGACGTTGGGTTAAGTGGGAAGCAAAAATTCTATTTTTATTCACCCAAAGATGAAAAATAAAAGAGACTAATAGTTCAAGTAGTTGTACTGTTTATTTTGCCTAGCAAATTTTGAAGAAATGTGAAGAAATCTAGAAAAATGTTATAATTGTTTTTAGTAATATAAGAAATTATTTCAATTTAATGGGATATTGACATATTCAGAAGTACTTATATGGTAATATACAGTGTAGTATATCTTAAAAAAATGTGTACTGGCCATGAGTCAAAACCATTGTTTAGTTGTCCATTCAATCATAGGGCTAAAATAAAGATATGTTGATCTCTATCATGAAGATGTGAGAGTCTATGAAAATAAAAGTTTCTGGTGTGAGCTTATAAAACATTCAGGTGACTTGGCACAATCTGGAAGTTATTAAAAAATGTAAAGAATAATCTGTAAGTAAAAATTATTTTTGACAGCAAACTTTAAAAATATGCTGCTAAATTTTTTTCGTTATTAAATAGGACAAGAGACAGTATATAGAGTTGATTACAACTTTCTGGCTTCATGTATTGCTTAACCCAAACTAGCTTCATGGTTTTCAGCAAGTTTCTTAGCCTCTTTGTGCCTCATTTTTTTGTATCTACTAAGGAAGAATATTCATTAGAAATATATTATAGAGTCATTCTGAATATTCAAGGGGTAAATATTGCTAAAATCTTTGAAATAGAGCCTGACACATAGAAGTCTTATGTAAGACTTTGTTAAGTAAAATGAAGGCTCACAATAAAGGCACATATCACGTTCTTGGATAGAAGGAATTGTTATGTATAGATCAATGAAAGACAATGTACCTTGGTGTGGGCGACGGAAGATCCACCTGGGAGTCTTGGCCAGCAAGAGGATCTCGACCTGAAAGAGGGTGTGCGACGAAATAAAGAGAGGCAGAAAAGCTGGAGTCTGGAGGACTGAAAAGGCAATGCCTAAACAGCGAATTTATTTTTGTCCAGGGTCTCAATATATACCTTAAGATCAAAGGTGTTTACACAATCAACAATAAGAGGAATGGAAATTTACAAAATATAAGATCACGAAAACAATCTTAAGCATGACATTCAAGGATCATAAAAGTGGGCAGGTGGTATGCTTTATCTGCTTTTACCAAAACACACTTGTGAATAACAGTACCTAAGAGTCACAAGCTAAGCCATAAAGTCATTATCTAGGGTTCAAGGTGGTCATGCGGATAAGGTAAAACTTCTTGAAAAGTAAAGTTGTAAAGGTCATGCAGAGGCCTAGTGGAGACATAATGTCTGACAAAACCACACGACCCTTGCCCAAGTGTCATTGCAGTCAGAAGTAGAAACTTTTGTAACATCAGTCTTTTCTTAGTTCCTTCTTTCCCATAGCTTGACTACCTCCAGCAGGAAACTGTGTTTGGGCTCAAGCTCACCGTCTGGTGAGGCCCACACATTAGGGGGCCTTACACGGGAGCGATACCCACACCTTGGTTTGGAATGTTGGTGGTGCAGATAAAAATAAATAATCATATTGAGAGGACATTAAGAAGGCTTTGGCTCTGAAAGATGAATATTATACTTACAGTTGGTAACTCAGGGGTGGTGGGAACACTCATAAATACAAATTATTAAAAGAAAAAATTGGCATGGAGATGAATATCCTGAACTCTGTTTCACACGTTACACATTTTTCCCAATGCTGTTTTAGTAGCTCCAGATTGTTTTAATTGAAATTGTAATTTTCTTTTTTTTAATTAGAAGCAAATTTATTTTGTTTATTTTTAGTGTATACATTTAACTTGTATATTAGGATGTTTTAATATACTTTTAATGATATACACAGTGAAGTGAATACTGCAGCTAAGCAAATTAACATTATCTCCATCATCTATTAATAATATAGTTTCCTTCTTTCCTTCCTTTCTTCCTTCCTTCCTCCCTCCCTCTCTCCCTCCCTCCCTCCCTCCATTCATTCTTTCCTTCCTCTCTTTCTGTAGCTCTCTTTCTTTTTTCCTTTAGTGAGAATAACTAAAATCTCTCTTGGCAAATTACCAGTATACAATAAAATGTTATTAATCCTAGTCCTCATGTTGCAAATCAGGTCTCTAGATTTATTTATTCTACATAACTGCATCTTTAAACCCTTTGATCTCTTTCCATTTCCCTTCTCCTCCCTGCAACCACCATTTTACTGTGTTTCTATATGTTCAATTTTCTTATTTCTTTTCAAACGTAAGTAAAATCACATGTAAGTAAAATTGTGCAGTAACTTTCTTAATGTGTCTGTCATCTTACCTTGAGCACAATGCCCTCTAGTTTCATCCATGCTGTTGTGAATGTCATGATCTCCTTTTCTAAGGTTGAATAATATTCTAATGTGTGTGTCTGTGTGTGTGTGTGTGTGTGTATAGCCATATTTTATCCATTCATCTGTTTGTTAATGAACAGCTCAGTTGCTTCCTTATTTTGGCTATCATTAAAAATGCTGCAATGAATATGGGATTGCAAATATCTTTTCAAGGTGGTGACTGAATTTCCTTTAAGTATATATCCAGAAGAAATATTGTTGGGTCATCTAGTAGTTCTACTTTTAATTTATTTAGAGACACCCATACTCTTTTCCACAGTGACTGTACAAATCTAAATTCCCATCAACAGTATACAAGGGTTCCCTTTTCTTCATACCCTCATCAAAAATGATTACTTCTCGTATTTTTGATAAAAGCCATCCTGGAAAGTGCGAGATGATATCTCACATGGTTTTAATTTGCATTTACCTGATGATTGATATTGAACACCTCTTCATATACCTGTTGGGCATTTTTATGTCACTTTGGAGAGATGTCTGTTCAGGTTCTTTGCCCCTTTTTTAAATCTAGTTATATGGGTTTTTGTTTTTTAGTTTCGTTTTTGCCACTGAGTTGTGTAAGTTTTTTATATATTTTGGATAGTATCCCTTTCTCAGATTTATGGCTAACTAACATTTTCTCTCAATCTCTAAGCTGCCTTTCCATTTTGTTGATTATTTTGTTTGCTGTGCAGAAGCTTTAATTTTATATAGTCTCGCTTGTTTATTTTTGCTTTTGTTACCTATGCTTTTACTGTTCTACCCAAGAAACCATTGTCAAATCAGTGACAATAAATTTCCCCTTATATTTTCTTCCAGGAGTTTTATATTTTCAGATGTTATATTTCTGTCTGTAGTCAATTTTGAACTTATTTTTGTGTATGATGTAGAATAAAGATCCAATTTCATTCTTTTGCATGTAGATATCCAATTTCCCAGTATCACTTATTGAATAGAGTATCTTTCTTCATAATATCTTTCTTGGTGCCTTTGATGAAAATTAGTTGACTTTGTATGATTCGGATTATTTCTGGACTGTCTATTCTATCCCATTGAGCTATATGTCTGTTTCGCAACAGTGTCATCCTGCTTTGACTACTGTAGCTTTGTAATAGATTTTTAGGTCAGGTACTGTGATATTGATTCTCTGAGGTTTGTTTGTTTCTCTTAATATTTCTTGGGCTATTCAGGATCATTTAGGGTTGAATGTAAATTTTAATATCTTTTTTCTACTTTTGTGAAAAATGTCATTGGAATTTTGACAGGAGTGCATTGACTCTATAGATCACATTAGGTAGCACAGACGTTTTAACAATATTGATTCTTTCAATCATGATCACAGGATATCTTTTTATTTGTTTAATGTGTCTCCAATTCATTTTTTCAATATTATATAATTTTTAGTATACAGATCTTTCATATCACTGGTTATACTTATTCCTCAGTATTTTTATCCTCTTGTAAATTAGATTTTCAGGGTTTTTTTCTGATATTTTGCTGTTAATATACAGAAATGCTACTGATTTTTATATTTAATTTTGTATCCCTCAACTTTACCAAATGAGTTTACTATCCTACCAGCGTTTTGGTGGACTCTTTAGGGTTTGCTATATGTAAAATCATATCATCTGCCAACAGGGGATTTAACTTTTTTCTCTCCTTTTGGATGCTTTTTATTTCTTTTTCTTGCCTAATTGCTTGAGGTAGGATTTTCAGTACTCTGTTGAATAGAAGAGGCAAGAGTGGGCATTTTTATCTTCTTCCAAATCTTAGATAAAAAGTTTTCACTTTTTTACCATTGAATACAATGTTAGCTGTAGGCTTGTCACATATAGACTTTGAGGTATTTTGACACCAAAAAGGTGTCCCATAAGCAGTTAACTGCACAGCATTAGAGCTTGGAAAAGATCTAGGCTGAAGTCTTGAATTTGTGTTCCGTCTTTATATAAGACCATCATTACAGCATAGAAGAGACAGTCTCAGAAAATGTAAATGAAAATAGGGCCTAGAATCAACTACAGGAAAACTGCAACATATAATGTCTGCGTAGAACAGGATAATCATTCAAAGAAGAGATGAGATTATCACAAAAATGGCAGGAAAACTGGGAGGTTGTTAAGATGTAGAAGCCAAACCAAGATAATGTTTTGATAAGAATCTCAACAGAATCTAATTATATGACAAAGTCAAACATAAGCAAATAAAGGTGTTTATTAAATTTAATGTTACAGAGATAGTTGGCAACACAACTGGGTCTTTTCTTGAGTAGCAGAGGTAGAATCCAGGATTAAATATGGTGATAGAGTGAATAAGAATAGAAGAAACAGAGATACAGAACATTTGTTTGAAGAGTTGGGCTCCTGATCTGAATATTGTAGTTTGTGTGAGTTTTAAGGGTAAAAATATAGATTAATCAATATACAGAATCTTATTTTTTAAAATCCACGTTCATTATCTTTAATTAGTACACTTTATAAATCAGAAAATAAATAAATACATTGCCTACTTTCTTGAAAATAAATTCATGTATTAAAATTTAATTAGCCATATACAAGGTAATTTCTTTGCTCACCATAACATTTATTCACAATCTTTATCCATCTTAAATAAACAACACTAAATCATTGCTTAAGATATCAACATCAGTAATACCTGATTTTGCTCCTAGCATTTTATTAGCATGGCTCATAGATTCTATGATAATTACATAAACTTTAATGAAAAGACAAGAATAAATTGCATTCATAATTTGGAAATGTGGCATTCAGTAATTTATGTATCTTACCTTACAGCTTGCAAAGTTATTATTAAATAAAAATGCTTCTGCCAAAACAAAGTGACTAATAACTTTCTTAAAATAATTAGAATTTTAGATAAAGACTATATGGAAAAACAAGCCTTTAATCCCATGATAATACTGGGAGTCCTGTGAATCACAATCATAATGAATGGATTTGTGAAATCTCTTATTAAATAATACATCCTAAATATCATTTTTGATCACATGGTTACATCACTGAAGTAATAACAGTGGGGATGCAGTAATTTTATCAGACATTCTAGCATTATTTACAGTAAATATTTTTACTTCCCTGGAATTTCATAATTTTACTTGAAACCTATTACTTTGTAAAAAATCCTCACTTCTCTATTCTTCACATCTGTCTGATGCCATGCCTCTCTTTCTTATCAAAGCAGATTGCCTTGGACACAAGTTATCAAGCAATGAAATCTAGCCACCAAGATACTTCTCCATTTTCTAGACATAGGAAATATATTTGCTCTATTACTTCAATGCTGTTATAGAAAAATATATGTCTTTTCTTTATGTATGTAATTCAAATTAGAATGTTCACACAGGTCCATCGTACTTGTTTTCCTCACTGTGGAGGTCAATAAGAGAAGTAAAGTATAAGGCATTTGCCTATTTGAGGATAAGGGCGTTAAGTGTCACATACATCCCAAACTTGGTTTTTCTTCCAAGTGACTATTTCTTGAAACATTTTACAAGAAGACAATTGATAACATGATGATTGTACCATTTATTTGTAGGTATTATCTAATTTATTATTTAAATTCACATAATTGTGTCATCTATTAGGTGTGATACTTAATTATTATTCAATATCCTGAGAGTTATTTAATATCCTGAAACCTCAGATACCTCACCAGAATAGGGATAGTATTATATTAGTACTAACCCAACACTATTAATATTTCATAGGAGATTAAATGAATTATGATATGTAATTAGATAAAAGTCTGTAACAGAAAGTTTATAGTACATCTTAATGTTTAACATTTTTCTTATTATTGCTTTTTTGTTGTTAAAACATTATTCAGGCTTCACTGTCCAGCACAGAAAGAAGATTCTGAAAAACCAGTTGTGAAGTCATTGTTCTACTGCAGACCAAGTAGGGTCTTAATTATCACTACTATGAAAATGACAGCATCTTGGACAAGTACTACTATTATTTTTAAAATAATTATTATAATCGTCATCATCATTGATATAATGTATATTTCAATTCAGTAAATATTGATATTTATAAACGACCAAGCCAAGATTCTAATCCTAGAGATTTTATACCAAAAGTACCTATTATTACTTGTTCAAATATGTTGCAATAGAAATGAGATAGGAAATGAAGAAAATGACTCAAAATATTTCTGAAGGCATATTTAACCGGAGTTGGGGATCTATATCTAAGAAGGGATGAAGTAACTATGCTGAGGATTCTGACCTTGAAAAGACCAATTACTTTTTCCATCTTTCTTGTTTCATGGCTGAAGTCTTGTTCCTATTTCCTCTGGGCTTTTCTGTCCTGTACTTCTAATCCAGGCAATATACCCTGCCAGAATTTCTTGACTAGCTTCCATTCCCTCTACTCTAGTATAATTTCTTTCTAGTTCCCGACTATTAGCTCCACCTTTTGTTTGTGTTCCACACCAGAGTTTAGAATGTACCTACTTTTTTTTTTTTTTGTTCATGTTCTTGGCTCCCTTTAAAGTTCTCAAACAGTAACTTTATCTTGAACAGTGCTATTACCTCTTTATAGTTAAATCTAACTTTAATAGTATATCAAATTTTACTAATAACCTTCTTTTTATTTCTCTGAATAATAGAAACAATCAGGTCATCTTTGAGATGAAGCTTACCACCACAAATTTACAACGCTAATCTAATTTCCTCATCACAGTTATACTTGATGAATGGTCCTCATTCAATATACGCCACTCTCTTCCTTCTGCAATCTTTATCTCATCTCCCTTCGTCTACTTGTGGATTTTGTTTCCACAAATCTGTCTCTTACCTGAGTCATCATTTTCCCTTCCCCACTAGATAATTCCAATAAGCATACAAAAATGACTAAAGATCATACATTTAAAATGTGCAGTAAAATACATTGAAAGAGAACAGAGATGGCCCCTGCTTCTTTAAAATGCACAACAACTCAGGGCATAGTGGCTCATGTCTGTTATCCCAGCACTTTGGGAGGCCGAGGCGGGTGGATCACAAGGTCAGGAGTTTGAGACCATCCTGGCCAATATGGTGAAACCCCGTCTAAATATACAAAAATTAGCCAGGTGTGGTGGCAGGCATCTGTGATTTCAGCTACTTGGGAGGCTGAGGCAGAAGAATTGTCTGAGCCTGGGAGGCGGATTTTGCAGTGAGTGGAGATCACATCACTGCACTCCAGCCTGGCTGACAGACCAAGACTCTGTCTCAAAAAAAAAAAAAAAAAAAAAAGCAGAACAAAACATTCTTTTGATTCTTTACCTTTGCTCTTGTTTCTCTTTACAAATATTCTCTAATTTGTGGTCTGTTTGTACTTCACTACAGCTTTCCACCCTCTGTGGAAAACATATTAATGGCCTTCCAAAAATGTTCATGTCCTAATCCCTGGAATCTGGTGCTATGTTTCTTTATCTGGCAAATGGGAAATTCACAGACGTGTTTAAGGGTTTTAAGATAGGGAATTTTTTTCTGGATTATCTGAATAGACAGAATGTAATCAAAAAGTCTTTAAAACTCGAAAGATAGAGGAATAAGGATCAGAGAAGGAGATGTAACTATGGAAACAGACATCAAAGCGATGTGATTGTTGGCTCTGAAGATGAGTAAAGAGTTGCGAGAAGAATGTAGGAAGCTTCTAGAAACTGGAAGAGGCAAGGAAACAGATTTACTTTTAGAGCCTCCAGAAGGAATGCAGTCCTGTTAATGCCTTGAATTTAGTCCAGTGGAATCCGTTTTGGACTTCTGACCTTCAAGTCTGCTAGGTAATAAATCTATGTTGTTTGAAGCCTCTACGTTTGTAGTAATTTGTTACAGCAGCAATAAGAAAGGAACACAGCCTTTGTTCTACCTTGACCCTGACCCCTTTCCTGTCAGGGATTCCTGTTTATATTTGGAAAGAAACCACCATTTCAAGGTCATCAACATCACTGGGGCCAATCTCTCGGCAGTCTTTGATGCCAGGGCTTGTTTCCAGAAACATTTAGCAATTTTTGCCTGTCATCACATGATCCCTGAAATTTTATTTATTTTGTATCACATCACTTAGGTCTCTTTTATAAATGTGAGCGTGATTATGTGTTTATTTATTTTTAGAAAGGAGGTATGTGTTATTTCATCCAGGCACTTGTGTAGAGCCTGACAGTGTAAGCAACTATGAAAAAATTTTTAAATTTTCAACTTGAGATTTCTCTGGTCACAAAAGTAAGAATTCAAACACTAGCCAAGTGAATGCTGGTGTGGGGTCAGGATTTCTCAAAGGAAGCTTTTAGTTCCCTTGTTTTATTAAGAACAAAATGAAGACAGAAAAGTCCCTTTTGACAGACATTTATTCCCTAAGCTCAACCACTGGGGTCCTCACTATGTAGTAGTCTCAGATCCTTCCACAGCAGAACCAGTCTACACCTTTTCCTTCTCTACACTCTACATAGATGGCTTTTTATGACCAGGTTACAGGCCAATGGAGAATGAAGAATAGTTTTAAGTAAACACTAGCTCCAGGGTTAGCTTGTATTTGTGGAATACAGCTTTCTTGTCACTTCTAGCATCTAGTTGCTTTTGTAACATTACCACCTGCTCTGTTTTGTCCTGAAAACAACTTTGTTTAAAATATCATGTCTGTCATTTATAAGAATCTGTACTGGGAGGATTTTATCTGTACATGAAGTGTGCCATCTCCAGGAAACAGAAGACCCCTACTGTCTTAAAGACAAATACATTTGGTTATAGAAACACTACATGTTTTGAAATTTCTCCATATCCTATTTGTTGTTCCTTCTCAATCTCTTCTACTAGCTTCTCTTCTTTTTTTAATTATTTGAAGTTAGAATTATCTAGAACTCTTACCAGGGCATCTATTCTTCTATGTACATAGACACTCTTTTTCTCTTATGTAGTTTATTATGTCATTATTATAATGATGACTTTGAAGTCTTCAGTAGAGATATTGTCACTGTACACACACACACACACACACACACACACACACACACATATATATATATGTATGCATATATATTTTTGAGACAGTCTTACTCTGTCACCTAGACTGGAGTGCAGTGACACGATCTCAACTCACCGCAACCTCCACCTCCCAGGTTCATGCGATTCTCCTGCCTCAGCTTCACAAGCAGCTGTAATTACAAATTTCACTTTTTTTTTCTTTTTCTTTTTTTCCCCATTTATTTATTTTATTGCATTTTAGGTTTTGGGGTACATGTGAAGAACATGCAAAATTGTTGCATAGGTACACACGTGGCAGTGTGATTTGCTGCCTTCCTCCCCATCACCTACATCTGGCATTTCTCCCCTTGCTATCTCTCCCCAGCTCCCCACCCCCCACCCTCCCTCCCCTATTTCCCCCCAACTGACCCCAGTGTGTAGTGTTCCCCTCCGTGTGTCCATGTGTTCTCATTGTTCAACACCCGCCTATGAGTGAGAACATGCGGTGTTTGATCTTCTGCTGTTCTGTCAGTTTGCTGAGAATGATGGTTTCCAGGTTCATCCATGTCCCTACAAAGGACCCAAACTCATCGTTTTTGATGGCTGCATAATATTCCATGGTGTATATGTGCCACATTTTCCCTATCCAGTCTATCGTCGATGGGCATTTGGGTTGGTTCCAGGTCCTTGCTATTGTAAACAGTGCTGCAATGAACATTCGTGTGCACGTGTCTTTAGAGTAGAACGATTTGTAATCCTTTGGATATATACCCAGTAATGGGATTGCTGGGTCAAATGGAATTTCTATTTCTAGGTCCTTGAGGAATCGCCACACTGTCTTCCACAATGGTTGAATTAATTTACACTCCCACCAACAGTGCAAAAGTGTTCCTATTTCTCCACATCCTCTCCAGCATCTGTTGTCTCCAGATTTTTTAATGATCGCCATTCTAACTGGCGTGAGATGGTATCTCAATGTTGTTTTGATTTGCATTTTTCTGATGACCAGTGATGATGAGCATTTTTTCATATGTTTGTTGGCCTCATGTATGTCTTCTTTTGTAAAGGGTCTGTTCATATCCTTTGCCCACTTTTGAATGGGCTTGTTAGTTTTTTTCTTGTAAATCTGTTTTAGTTCTTTGTAAATTCTGGATATCAGCCCTTTGTCAGATGGGTAAACTGCAAAAATTTTTTCCCAATCTGTTGGTTGCCGATTCACTCTAATCACTGTTTCTTTTGCTGTGCAGAAGCTGTGGAGTTTGATTAGGTCCCATTTGTCTATTTGGGCTTTTGTTGTCAATGCTTTTGGTGTTTTGGTCATGAAGTCCTTGCCTACACCTATGTCCTGAATGGTTTTGCCTAGATTTTCTTCTAGGGTTTTTATGGTGTTAGGTCTTATGTTTAAGTCTTTAATCCATCTGGAGTTAATTTTAGTGTAAGGTGTCAGGAAGGGGTCCAGTGTCTGCTTTCTGCACATGGCTAGCCATCTTTCCCAACACCATTTATTGAACAGGGAATCCTTTCCCCATTGCTTGTTTTTGTCTGGTTTGTCAAAGATCAGATGGTTGTAGATATGTTGTGTTGCCTCCGAGACCTCTGTTCTGTTCCATTGGTCTCTATCTCTGTTTTGGTACCAGTACCCTGCTGTTTTGATTACTGTAGCCTTGTAGTATAGTTTGAATTCCGGTAGTGTGATGCCTCCCGCTTTGTTCTTTTTGCTTAGAATTGACTTGGCTATGTGGGCTCTCTTTTGGTTCCATATGAAGTTTAAGGTGGTTTTTTCCAGTTCTGCGAAGAAGGTCATTGGTAGCTTGATGGGGATAGCACTGAATCTGTAAATTACTTTGGGCAATATGGCCATTTTCACTATATTGATTCTTCCTAACCACTTTTGTTTTTTTAGTAGAGATGGGGTTTCATCATGTTGGTCAGGCTGGTCTTCAACTTGTGATCTCAGGTGATCTGCCTGCCTCAGCCTCCTAAAGTGCTGAGATTATAAGCGTGAGCTACCGTGCCTGGCCTGTCACTATAGTCTTAATTCTAATATGCAACTGCCCATTCAACTGCCCATTTCAACAACCAAAAATACTTTGTTAACTGATAAATATCTCAATATTAATACATTCAAAACAAACAAACAAAAAACCTAATTCCTCCCCACAAACTATCTTCACCAACACCTAATGTTTACCTTCTCAGTAATATTGCCACAAGCCACTCTGTCACTCAGGGAACACATGTCATTGACTCTTCTTTTTCCCTCATACTCTACATAAAATTTATTAGCAATTTCTCAATCTGGCTACTTTTTACCATCTCACACTTTCTTCACCTCCCCAACGCAAAACGTTGTTTTCTCTTACCTAGTTGAATGTAACATCTCAATATGTTACACAATTCCCTGTACTAACACAGCTTCCCAGAGCCTGATAGTATACCATTCTATAAAAAACATTAACATAAATATTCGATTTGCAGGTTTTCCTAACTTTCAAACATAAATATTATGTCACTGCTACTTGCCCCAGTTTTTTTTAGTAGTTTTCAGCATGCTTAGACTGAAACCTATATATACACAAAGCTCAAAAGGATGCCTAAATAAACCTTCCTTTCCTAAACTTTCACCACTCACCCCCTCATTCACCCAGATCTAGTCACACATACGTTTTAGTTAGTCCTCAACTATGCCAAACCCTTCCCCCACTGAGTAATTTTTGTACTTCCTGTTCTCTTTTCTTGGAATGCTCTTCTTCTGTTGTCAAGTATGTCTAATTTACTTCCTCCCTCAAGTGTCCCCTCTCCAGAAAATTTTCATGACATCTTTGTTTAGAATTGTATTCCTCTCCCTCTGTTTCTAACCCCATATCCTGGTTCATTATAAAGATAGTTCATCTCCACTTAAAATTGCATTTTAGTTTTGCTAGAATTTTAGTTCTATTAGGACAGAGATTTTTTTCTTGTCACTATGTCCTTAGAACCTAGAACCTAGAATGATGCCTGGCACTGAGAAATTGCTCATAAATGTTTTTGAAAGGAAAAATTAATAAGTGAATAAATAAATTAATGGTTGGATAATTCTAGACACTTACAAAAGTCTACAAACACTGTTTTGCGAAAGGAGTCTGGTTCATTAATTGGAATAAGAGGGGAGTTTGGTATACTTCACACAACAGGCAGTAAAATATTTAGATCTGCCTCAAGTACGATCCCAATTTATAAGGCAATCTGTAGGAAAAATACATAAAATTATGGCATTTATAGGCCCTCAAGAAAAGTGGTTTGACCTCTTTAAATCCTGTTGGACAGTATAAAATTTTAGTGGGAATAATTCCCATAAAACCTCTTAAAAGAAGTCAGGGATAATACTGAGCCTGTTAAAATTGAACCATTTTGTGAAGCTATCCTTCCAGGGAGGAATAACGAGAGTAAAGCCTTTGGGAATAACATCTCACAGTGGAGATGTGCCCAGTGAGGGCATATTGCTGAGCTGAAATTGATCATGCTGCATTTAAAAGAGTCCCTTCCTACTTAACAGTGTTAACCACCATCAGTATGTCTCTTCCCTTCTTCTCTGTAAGTGTATATCTGTGTGTGTTTCCACTCATCAGTAAAGTCTTGTCCAATTTTTCTTTGAATTAATTTATCTTTTTCCTTCTTTCCCTCTTTTCTTCCATCTTTCTTTCCTCCTTTCCCATTTCTGCAATCTTATTCAGATGGTGTTATAATACCTGTCCCACTCTATGTTCTGCTATGGTCTTTGTTAAACTTTGTGTGGTGATTTTAAAAAGAATCAGTCATGGAGAACAAGTGAGAAGTTCTGTCGGGTGGATTTTGTATTCAAGGACCAGAGCACTTGTTTTGTCACAGTAATGTTAGAAATGCTACCATAAGGAAGGGCCAGAATATTTTCCTCTTTTACTAAAAAAAAAGTCAATGTAGGAGCTTAAGCCTTGGTAAGAAAAGAAGAAAAGAAGACTTTTATAATAAACCAAAAAGTGAGATGATGAAATACAAGTAGAAGAATGTTGCAAATGAATTTCTAATCTAATTGGGGGTTAGAGTGAGGAGATGTTGAACATTGTTCCTGGATCTAGAATAAAATCTTGCTTAGGTGTAAACCTAGGAAATTTGTGACAGGTTATAAGAAGATTTATTATCTTAAAGTCTATTTTGGTACTACAAGAATGGAATCCATAAAAGACCAAGAAGGAAGATTATAAGTACTTCTCCAGCAGTAGATATTGATAGATCTTTAGGTAAAACATAACTTTATATCATAGTAACACTTCTGTGAGATAGGAAACATATTCTAATGGTCCAGCAAACAGTATTGCCAGCAATATAAATAATAAAATGAAATAACCCTAAGATAGCATTGGGGCTCTGGTTTTTTTTTCTTGTCTTTTTTTTTTTTTTTTTTTTCCAATGAGGCTGATGTGCCAGCCAACTCCTTCCAACCACACTCAATCACAGCCTGCTGAGAGCTCGGGTACAAAGGGAGACTCACTCTGCTTCTCTGTGAAATCTACACTACTGAGTGGCACCGAATGTCATCATGGTCCCCCAGCTTCCAGAGATTTTGACTGCAGCCATCTTGAGACTATAGGGCAGTCTTCAAGGGTACATGAACTCTGTATGAATCTCTCCAGAGAAGCCCATAAGGCACCCAATGCTACTTTTCCCTCCATCTACTCTAAGGGAGATAGCATGTGTAATAAAAGGTGCCCCAAGAATCAGATGTGTGGTGTGTTCCCAGCTGTATAATGCTTACTAGCATTGAGGCATTAGTCAAATCTCTACTCTGAAATAATCAACACATTTTTACATACTCAGCCTATTAATACAGGAGTTTCCATTGTGAAGCCATGTAAATGAAATTACTGTGATATCACTAAAACCTCATTCAGTGTGAGCTGTTCTACTTAAATATAAACATCATAGCACTCCTAAACAATTGCCTTTCCTGAATGGGGAGTTTCAAGCATTCTTCAAACTCTTGTGTCCAGGAAAATGTTAGGAGTTTATTGATCATCCTAAGTGTTTTGCTCTTAAATAATCAAAAATATGTTAACAGAAGTTACTGATAAAAGTTTGTTCCTTTTAAAATTCCCTGAAGCAACATTTTTTTATATACTTATTTATTTTTCAGAGCTGGGGGTCTTGCTACGTTGCCTAGGCTGGACTCAAATTCCTGGGCTCAAACAATCCTCCTGCGTCACCTTCCTGAGTTGCTGGGACAAATGTGTACTGCTGTGCCTGGCTAGCAACATTTTGGCAGCTGTTTAATAAGCAGATTTTAGATATGTTTTTAGTTGCCTGTAATATTAAGGAAAAAACGTATGAATAAACTTTTGCCAGACTCATCATCTGCCTCATTATAGAAAGAAAATACTCTTGGTTTAAGCATGCGGAACACACCTTTGCTTCTTAACTATAATGAAAACATAAGGTAGAACTGTTCATCTGGAAACCCAAGGGTCAAGTGGAGAGAGCCACCTGCTGTGTGACAGATCACAAAGTCTTTTCCATACTCAGCAAGCCCTGGCCTCCTTCTCTGCCAGCAGTGTAGGGAGCAGCAGTCTACTATCTCATAGAGAAATCCAGACACAAAGAAAGATGACCAAGGTCACAGATCCCCTCCTGAGCCTCCTTTTGCTGGGTGCACACTGAGGCTTTCTGTAAGATATAAAGTAATTTTTTCCTTCAGTAACTTCCCACTTTTTGTCATTTACTTACTAGCACTTTGAACGATCTACATTGGAAAAAAAAGTTTTAACTGTATAGGAGGAAGCAAGAGAAACTGGCTGAAAGCAGAAAGTGGCAGATTTGGAAACAGAGGATTATGAACCACGAAGAAAAAAAAATATGGGAATAATCTAAAAGATCTAGATGTTAGTAATTTCAGTCTGTTATACAAATGAGAATCATCAAATTAGCACACAAGTTAAATGAAACCCAGAGTTATGGAATAAGGCAAGGGATGACAAACTGACAGGAGTTATAAATAATAAAATATCCTGGTGAAGAAGGTATGTTTAGTCACAAGAATACAACCCACGAATAATCTTAGTAGGCCTTATATAATAAAAAGTGTGCTTGCCTTAAGACTTTTAGTGATTTATTTAGTGATTATTTAGCTTCTGTGGAAAAAATGACTATAGAATACATTGGGAAAAAACGAACCAACCAATGCAAACAGAAAATAGGACTTTGGCTTCAGGGTAAGCCTATCTTCAAATTCTGATTGCTGCTTATTGGCTATTTGTTTGACATTAGGTACCAAAATTACTGTTTAAATTTCCTGAGCCTTAGCTTATGACATGAAAGTTAAGTGTTAATTCATCAGTTTACTTAAGGCATCCAGGATGTATCTACGCCCAACAAATAAAGCTATACCGCATCTTGCCTGTTGCCACCTCTAAAATGCAGTGCTTACTCAGCTGTATTTATTTTCCACTACCTCATTTCTACTCATTGCCTGCTGCACAGTAACTATGTATTAATGAATTATGATATTAATGAAATAACTTATGAACATGTAAAAATTGGTACAAACGTGGCTCAAAATGTCAATGACATGTAAGCACTTAAATTTTAAAAATTTAAAAAATATCTTTATTCCTCTTGATTCAAAAAATAGCAATAGCAATTGAAAATTAAAAAAGAAAAACAGGCATTTGCAACAGAAGATTAAAACTGTGCTTTGTTTGAAGGTGGTAACTTTTCAAAAATTGACAGATTTTCAATAATTGTAATTACATTAATAAGTAGCATATAGTCCAGCTAATTTCAGGAAATGTTATCAAATGCTGTGTAATCCACACTATCTCACAATAATTGTGCTAGCTTTTGCTACCTGTGGAACGCATGGAGTTATTTGTTTCTTTAACAGTGCTTTTTCTCACTCACTGAAATATCTAAGACTGATCTTTCTTTACCTTTCAGAAAGCTGTAAGAAACACACACACACACAGAGATTCAAAAAGAATTAAAAATTCAGAGTTTATTTTGTTGCTTTTATGTTGTCAGTAAAATTGACACATGTTAAAACAGATGACTGGTAGTTTCCCACCAAGATAATACACCTCTGAAGTGCTGCCAGATCTATTTCAAACAGCTGCTTTTGGCATCGAGTTCACTTTAATTCTATTTGTCTCAAGACTACCCACTGTAACATTTTAAGTGACAATATACATCTGGCATGCCATCCAACTTGCATTAATATCTCCTCTTCAAAATGTGTTATGCATAGCCAGAAATGCTAACACTTTAAAGTGCACTTGCATGTCAGCAGTTATGTATAACAATAGTTTTCTCATATCATGAAACACAACCTTTTTTAATAGAATTATTTGTTTCTTTGAAAATAGTCATTGCAAAAATGCCACAATTTAAATTATAAAATTGTGCCATTTTAATAAATATATAAAGATTTATTTTCTCAAGTAGGAATCTGCTAATTATGTTCCATGATTCAAATCTGGCCAGTTGTTTCCAGTTCCTTTTGTATCATTGATGGATAAAAATATTTTTTTATATATTTAGGAGTTGTGAAGTAAAACCAAAAAAGAATTTGTAACAGAGAACATGTGCAGCCTTCAAAGCCTAAAATATTTACTATCTGTTCCTATTGAGACAAAAAGAAAATGCAGACTCCTACTCTAGAGTAATTCTCTAGCCCATACTTCTGCTTACAGTATGTTTTAAAAAAATATTTCAAAAGAACAGGAAGGATATTTTCTCACTTCCTGAAATACTCTGGTGACTCTACATAACCATAATAGATGCAATTCTTTTCCATTAACACATTGATCTGTCAAATTACTATGATTAACAAAATTAAAGGCTTTAAAGTTAATATTCTTTCTGTAGCTATTTCTCTTAGTTTGGGCCTAATTTTCTTGGGTACATTTTAAGTTTGCAAAATAAATGTTGGCTCTATGTCTGCATAGCAGTAATGTATACATTTTAAAAGCCTGAATTTAAGGAATAATTTTGCCATGGGGTCTGTAAATAGATATACCAGCTTTCTGATAAATCTGGGGAAATGCTGAATTTTTATGTATGTCTTCAGGTGACAAGCTGTGATGGATGGCCTGACAAGGTCCCCTAGTTTAGTTTTGCACTGCTAGGGAAATGATGGTGGCATTGGCCTGCCAGTTTAGTTATCAACAGCTAACAGCCTTAGGGCAGCAGCTTAAAAGGCTTTTGTTTGCACTTTCTAACAAGTACATTTTATTGTATAGTTGTTTCAAGTAAGCATAATTTTTTAACTTTGTTAAAGCCCTTTATCACCAATAAAATTTTCTTTTCCTGGTATGAACAGTCCTAATAATAAACAGGTATCTTGAAAATTGTACCACTCTATTTAAAATCAAAGCAAACATTTCACTAAATATTGCTAAACAATTAGCATGGCACTATTTTTCATTATTCTCCCATCAAATCCTTGTTAAGTAACATTTTTTTCCTTCATCACAGAAATTGCTCATTTAAAGATGAATTATTACTCTCCCTCTTATCATGAGGTGAAGGCTGTCATCCTGTGCTGCTGTCTGGGAATGTATATTTCCAAGAGGAAGGTATCTAATTTTAGCAGTCATAGCTAAAAATGATGTTACTGTTAGTTGTCAGAGAAGTGATCATTAAAGAGTCTATTTTCTCTTTGAAGCAAGCAATTCAGATCAACTTTTCAAGGCACTTAGAACTGCCATGAATATGCCTCCAATTTACACCTCATTTTTGTTACGCTCTTATCAATGTCATTTGTTATGAATGTAATACAAATAATAAAAACATTTTTCTTGTTCACTTCTCTGGTATGTCATTATTTAAGTCAATTATGTTTCAAACCCCATTGTAACAATTTATTTTAAAAATTATTAATTTTAAAAGAAAATCCTATTTCCATTATTTATCAAAATTCTGTGTGTTATGTGAAAGCTTTTATAAATACAGAAACTTCCAGCTTTTAACATACATAAGTTTTATCAAAAGTAAACTTTTGCTTCATTTCCAAGAAGGATATGATGGAAAAACATTTGGATTATTCTAGTGCTTCCTAAAATGATATTTTAACATCCTAAATATGAGCTCAATATTGTCATAAAAATGATTGTAACTTTTTTATTTTGTCCTCAGAATTCTCAATCATTGGGTAAAATTATAAATCATACGTGTCTTGTTCATAAAAATATTAATCCATAGCAAATTTATGAACATTACAGATGATTTATAATCATATTATATACTCATATACATATATATTGTGTGTGTACATATATATATATATGTACACACACATACATGCTATAAAGCAAGAAGAAAACCCAATTGAAAGATTTCATAGAGATAGGAAACGTATTTGAAAATTTTGGCATAACACACAGAGTATAGCAGATAAAAATAATACTGAACTTAGGATGAAGAAGAACAGCTGTATTCTCTTTTGCACTTTAATGGAGACCACTAGTAATATATTTCTAAGCCTAATGTGAACAATGAACTTTGTTCTCACTGGGCTTCAAATGACATTTAGCTCTATGAGAGGTTCTCTGCACTATTTGCTAACTCCATACACGCAGCAGCTTCTGTTTCCCTGGGTGATGGGTTCCATCGGAGATGCTTTTGATCTGAATATTTTACTAGTGTTTTGTAAAGACCTGCTTGGTAGCTGTGGAGCTGCAGAGTTGAGAAGGCAGAATAGATTCAGTTTAGTATTTGGCTATTATGTTCTCAATGACCTCCTGACATGCTCTAGGTTACATTCTATAGTGGCAGTACACATTCTTTGAAATTCGCAGGCACAGACTCTCTCTGTTATGTTTCCCTGTACAGGCTGGCATGGAGACTGATCCTGTTATTCTTCACATTTTCTGCATCTTCCTTACTGTCTACCCATGTATATCACAGTAAATTTGTCATATTATAAAGAGTCCCTGCATATTGTAGCATAGATTTCTCTATTAGCTCAAGATTATTTCAAAAAGTCAGTTCCAGTTTCTGGCTCATCTGAGTCTATTGAAAAGAATGAAGATATCAAACCAAAATTATTTTTAATAATGAAAAAGCATAGGATTAGTGTGAAGATAAAGCATTCTGTATTTTGAATGAACTACTGTAGAGCATTCAAAGTGGAAGAAAGCCCTTTTGACAATTTTAAGATGGGTAGCACACAGATGGGAGGACAATTTTGCAAGAGAGTAGCAAAAAGACAATAGAAGTGAAAGAAGTTATATGTGAAAGAAAATGTGCTTCCTTTTCCAGATGACATGTAAAGACAACAGTAAGAAAGGCTCATGGGACATTAGGGAGATGACTTGAGGATAAACAAACACATGTGGTTCTATAAGAGATAATAGCCCTATTTTATCCGAAGGCATAACCCTGTTTTCTTAATTTTAAGAAATCTGTTTACTCATTAGGCAAAGGGAAACTGTGTTTGCAATAGAAAGCATGCAGATGAGAAAGTTCCTTTGCCAAAACACTGTAAGTGAACTTTATGAAATGTAACATGCTCATAACACTCAGTGTGTCATAGAAAGGGTCGCAATCAGAGGAATAGTAGATAAAAGAGACCCCAGAGAGACGGGTAATTATTAGATAAGCAAAGAACAACTAAAGGAAAAGAGAGAGAACAATTGGCGATCCCAGCAAGTGAAAGAAAAATACTTCTTCTTCCATGAGAATTATCTAAGGTTCAACATCAGGGATTTATTAAGGAATAGGAATACCCAACTGAGACAAATTTAACTCAGAAGATTTAACTAGAGGTTAGAACTATATCTATTTTAGTGTTTGCAGCATAAACCTCAGCATAAGAAGGAAGCCCAAATCAAGGACTCCTCACATGTAATTCCTCTCAAACTAGATAATTTTTAAAACAGGAATGTGGCAGTATGTGGGAGGTAATTTATTTCCTATTTTCAGTTAAGCAAATATTTGAAATTGTTTTTCGCTTATTCCAAAGCCATTTCAGCTTATTATCTATTGCTGAAGAGCAAAACACCCCATAACAAAATGGCTTAAAACATGACAATATTTTTATCTATCTCACTGCTTCTGCGGGTCACAAACGCAGGCACAACTCAGCCATCTGGCTCAGTGTCTCATATGCAATTATAGTCAGAAGATGGCTGGATTTTGACATGCAGGAGACTGGAGCAATCAGCCAAGCCTCTCTTTCTCTGTAATCTGAAGTCTCTTCATATAGAGATTCTCATGTGGTCTCTCCATCTGAGATAATTTGGGCTCCCTCATAGCTTGGTGATCTCAGAAGAGTTGGATTGCTTCCATAGTGGCTGAAGCCTTCAAGAATGAGCATTTGATTGGATAAAGCAGAAGCAACATTGCCTTTTCTGGTCTAGCCTCAGAAATACCAGAGTATGGCCTCCACCCCATTCTATTGGTGGCAGCCAAGCCAGGAGCCTTCTTCAATGAAGGTCTAAGCCACATTCCAGAAGAGCATGTGGGATAGAGGTATTGTTGTCTTTATATCTGGAAAATCTGTCTCCCAAGCAAATGAAAAACTTATATACTGTAAAGTGTTTCATATACATTACTGTTACATATATAATAACAAATAATAATATATAAAGCATTTTATATATATTTCATGATATATATTACTGTCATTACTGCCACGGAGCTGCTGTCAATTGGATGTTGCTGCATGGTTGCCACAGAATCAATTTTCCATGATCACTTGGATTTTACATTACTATATCCCACTTCAAATGTTGGGTCAAGTTCACCTGCTTCCTTTCAAATGCTCAAGGGCTAGTGTAAGAAAGGCCAAGGTAATAAGCATTTAGTATTTAAGCTTCAATATTGTAGGGTGATTTATTATTACTACAGCATAAGGTGGGTAAGGTACTAAGCAGTCAAGGAGAAAGGGTGATTCTTAGGCAGGACAGCCAAATAAATTTTTCTACTACACAAACGAGCTTTATTTATTAATTTAGTCCTATAGTAAGTGAACATGAAAAAGGAAGAATGTATAAATCATGCAATAACCCATGATAATTCAGCTGCAACCTTTCTAGGTAGACATGAACAAAATATATATACCTGTGATTAGTTTAATATAATCTTTTAAAAATACTGATTATTAAGAATTTTTGAATTTCCTAAATGATTTGACAAAGAATGTGAAGAAAAGGTATACATGAACACAACCATACTCAGTGAATGTGTCAAAAATTTTAACATTAAATAATGTTTACACTTTTTAAAACTTCTAAATTTTCTTTTTTTCCTGATAATTTATATGGTATACCCATACACTTACATGCAAATATATATGTGTCTGGATAAATCAAGAGTTTTTTAGTACTATTATTGATATTAGCTACTCTGAAAATAGAAATTCTTTTTAAGATGTCTACCAAAAAGTATGGAAATAAAATATGTGCAATAGTATATATAAAAATACTAATAGATTATTTCTTATATTTCTAGATTGTTTTGTTTTAATATTGTTTCAACTACTATGTCATTATTTTAAAAAATTTTATTAGTAAATATGTTTCTAACCCCATTGAACTTATAACTTTTAAGAAGAAAACTGAAAAACAGCACCGCTTCCTGAATTGAGGTTTTTTCGTCATTATAGTTCAATAAAGTACTTCTTTAAAACAATTATTGCTATCTCGTGAATATCCTTTATGTTGTTACCTCATCTTTAAATGGTCCTAAGTTACTATTTGGTGGTTGAAACTTTGAAGTGATTTCATAAATCTTGAGATTAACTATAGATACTGTAATGCAGACTTGTAAATATAATATTATGTTCCTCACTTTCTATGAAAAATCATTTTCACAACACTTTTGAAATCTATTTTTAAGACTCCCCATTGTATGTGTCCACATAGCTAATCACTTATAATAGTGACTATTGCTAAACATTTAACTTGCTGACATATTAATGTATCTTAACACAGTAAGATGGCAAAATTTCTGATCTAGAATCATTTTAATGATGTATAGACACACACACACACACACACACACACAAAACAAAACAAAACAAAACAAAACAAAACAAAATAAAAACAACAACAAAAAAAAAAACCAACGAGCTGTATAAATCCCAGTAAGCGTAGGGGCCATACTAGTTTTCTTTATCACTATTTGTAAATCATTTTCATGCTCTCCAGAACAAAGGAGGCACTCCAACATTTGTGGTAAATGACTAGATGAATTAAAGATGAATTAAGTGATGAGACTAAAGTACTAGGGGGATGATTGTTTCCTTGAATTTTCAATTTATAGAGTTCTGCTTTTCCTTTTAAGAAGCTGTGTTAAAACTTTGGAGTGAAAATTTCATCTCTGTGGTTCAAATGAAAAAGAAAAACTGACCATCACTTCTGAAGTTTATACAACTTGTAAATGAAAAGTATGTAAAAGTATCTTCTCTCCCAGGGAAAAGTCTCTTTATTTCCTATCCTCACCCTAATCATCACCTATCCCACACATCCATCCTGCTCGTCCCACACATTTTCCCAATTTGATGAATGGCATACATATCCTGAAAGATACTCTTGCTTTCTAACTCTTTAGTGGCTCAGGAATCCTACCTGATATATCTCTAATGTACATATTTCTCATTCTCCCACTTATTTATGATGTTTATGCTGCTACCACCCTGATTCTAGCTACTGATATCTCTCACTAGATTGCTGCCATTGTGCGTCCACCATGTCTTCCTATTGTACCCTTAACCCAATCTATTTTCCACAAAGTGACTCAGATGATCCTTTCAAAACATGAATTGGAATATGCCTATCCTGTCATTATCCCACTAATTCTCCACATTATATTAAGTTTGAAGCCAAAATCCTTCTGAAAGCCCATTAGACTCTCTGTGATCTGACATCTCACAAGCCTCACAACCCTCCGCAGCTTCTTCCAATGTCTTCTTTCAGTGAAGACCTTCCTAGCTACGTTGTTGAACATGGTATATTCTGCTTGACATATATTTCCTCTCATTTTATTTATTTCCATCATCTTGGCATACATTATATTTTACTTATTTACTTTATTACGACTCCATTAGAATCTAATCTCCCCAAAGGCAGGGATTTCTGTTCTATTTACCAGACTGAATTCCAATACCTAAACACAGGAGGCAATAAAGATTTGATATATAAATGAATGAATGATCTAGCTCACCAACATCCTTCTGAGCCCACATTATGTTATTTGTTTTCTTCCTTTCATGAATCTAGAGAGGCTAAAATGAACGGTAACTCAATCTTCTGAGGAGAACACAGGCCATATCCTTATTTCTCTCTTACTTTGATTTCCACAAAATATGAGAGACAGCAGCTAAAGTAATAATGTTCAGTATTGACTGAGCATCTATTAGGTGGCAGGCAGATGTGTATGCATATTACTCTCATCATCTTAAGATATCCTCATGTAAACCCTGTGTGGTGGCTATTTTGATTTCACTATTTTATAAGTGAAGTAACTAAGTCTAAGAAGGTTATATAATTTGAACAAAGTTAGATCATGTATATTTAAACCCAATGACTCTAACGGCCAAGCCTATTTTATTTATTTACTTATTTATTGAGACAGAGTCTTGCTCTGTTACTGAGGCTGCAGTGCAGTGGCACAATCTTGGCTCCCTGCAGCCTCTGCATCCCAGGTTCAAGAGATCCTCCCACCTCAGCCTCCTGAGTGGCTGGGAGTACAGGGACCCAAAACCACACCAGGGTAATTTTTATATTTTTGTGTAGACTGAGTTTTGCTATGTTGCCCAGGCTGGTCTCAAACTCCTGAGATCAACTGTTCTTCCTGCTTCACCTCCCAAAGTGTTTGGATCACAGGCATAAGCACCCACACCAGGCTAGGCCTAAATTCTTAAATTCATACCTATATCACCCATGTCACAGCTTCAAACTGCTACCTGGAGTCATTAGGCAAATACTCTCTTGTTCCATCAATTTGGCTTCTATTCTCTTATTTCTACAGAGTACTGGGATTTCCTTGGCATTCTTTTGTTTCCACTAGTTAAAGCCTATAATTCTAGATGTGTGGCATTATTTCTTCAGCCCCTGTTCTGTTCCATTGGTCTATATATCAGTTTTGGTACTAGTGCCATGCTGTTTTGGTTATGGTAGTCTTGCAGTATAGTTTGATAACAGGTAGCCTGATGCCTCCAGCTTTGTTCTTTTTGCTTAGGATTGTCTTGGCCATACAGGCTCTTTTTTTGTTCCATATGAAATTTAAAGTAGTTTTTTTTCTAATTCTGTGAAGAAAGTCAATAGTAGCTTGATGGGGATAGCATTGAATCTATAAATTACTTTGGGCAGTGTGGTCATTTTCGAGATATTGACCCTTCTTCCTATCCATGAGCATGGAATGTTTTTCCATTTGCTTGTGTTCTCTCATTTCCTTGAGCAGTGGTTTGTAGTTCTCCTTGAAGGGGTTATTTGCATCCTTTGTAAGTTGTATTCCTAAGTATTATATTGTCTTTGTACCAATGTAAATGGGAGTAGTTCACTCATTATTTGGCTTTTGGTTTGTCTATTATTAGTGTATAGGAATGCTTGTGATTTTTGCACATTGATTTTGTATGCTGGGACTTTGTTAAATTTGCCTATCAGCTTAAGGAGATTTGGGACTGAGACAATGGGTTTTCTATATGTATCTGAGCTTGGAGTAGATGTTTGGAGAGGGAATTTTTACCTATGCTGCTTAATTCTGCCAGATTTAGACAAAGGAGCCTCTTGTGGTCCACTCGAACTGAACAGAATTTGACATCAGGGTTTGACTGAGCAGCTCAAGGCATCAATAAAGTGTTCCTTTGGTAGGTTTGAATTTTGTGCATATATTTCCTTTCAGAATTTGTGGGCAAAGGTGTTTGAGCGTAGGTAAGAGGTTGAAGATATTTGAGATTCTAAGTATTTGCTTCAGTATTTGCTTTACTTTTTCTCCTTTTTGTGAGATATGTCCAAAAGTCCAAAAGTAAATAATTAAATGCCATTAAAAAACAAAAGCAATAAAGAATTGCCATTTGTAACAGCTATAAATGTATTCTTCCTATCTATTCTAGAACGTTTGCTATACTATGGATTTTACTTCCATTGCGTATTTTAGAAGAAACCATTTCTTTTGAAATGAACCATTATATAAAAACCATAATAAAAATGAAATGAAATGGAAATGTGCTAGAGTTTGTTCATTATTTTTAATTACTGAAATGTAATTATAGAAAAAAGTTTGGGCATCTTTTTTCCTGAAATATATTATTTGATTATAAATATACATGTTAATTTCTTCACATACAGTTTTGACAAAAATATCGTACTACTCTCAAGCCTCAAAACAGTTTTTGCAGAAGTTACTTATAGCTAAATTATTTAAATCATGATTAAAATGGCAGCAAGGGATGGTGCATCTTTCCTTGGATCTCAAAATACTTGTTATTTTACAACTCACCATAATTAATTTTTTAAAAATTCTTATTTTGTAGTTAATGTATTTCTGGTCTCTTGCTTTTCTTCTCCCAATTTAGATACATCACTGTTTATAAATTCATGGGCAATTACTCTTGATCTCCCCTCCTACAATAAAAGGTTACAAATATCTTGAGAAACATTACCCTCATTTTTAAATGGCTTTAAATAAACATCTAGAGAACACTGCTGTGATCATATCTCTCTGTCCTTTATTTTTATTTGTGTGATTTCCAAAATCTTCTCCAAACTCTAAAGAACTCCAAGAAAAATAAAGCCAGTTTTCTATTTACAAAGCATATTTTTTTCAAAAATGTGTATTAGTAGTTCAAAAAATACTCTTATTTTTATATCACAGCTTTGAGTACACCACAATAAAACCTCAGGGATATCATTAAGCTTATATTTATTGTGTGTAAGCACAAATTTTTATACTCTTTAACCATATATTCTACACTCTGATAATTGTCCAAGATCAGAAAGTAATGCTGCCAGTTTTTTCTCTTGTTTGTTATCCATTCAATAATTGAGTGTCAACTATTTGAGTGACAGGTCCAAGGCACAGCAATAGAATTAAAAAAAAAAAAAGGCCCCTGATAATATAGTGAGGAAAAAAAAAAACACATAAAAGTGATTCTGCTATTAGAGTCAGTGAATTGGTAGAGGAATAATTAGAATATTCTAAGACACTGAAAAGACACCCAAAGCAGCCTAAATGTGAGCAAAACATTTTGCTACCTGAAAAAAACAACACACACACACACACACACACACACACACACACACACACACACCCCTAATTTGATTTTGAAAGGACAATCGTGACCTTGGCAGGTGAAAGGTGAAGAGAATTGTTCTAGTAATGAAAACAGTGAGAATGGGAAATGGCAAAGAAATGGCACTTGGCTTATGGGTATAGCATAAGGAGAGGATGAAGAGGTTATTATCAGTTATTGCACATTGCAAGTCCCTTGTGTTATTTTCTCTCATGAATCTGCACTAAATCCTATTCTTTCCATGGAATTTCATTTCAGATAGTCTTGGTCATTTTTTTCTCTCTCTCCATTTGTATTCTTGTTAAATTATCCTTGGTCAAATGAGGAATCCTACAGGAAAGAAGATGTAGCTCCCCTTTTCTTTATGATTTATTCCACTCCTAAGAAAATCTATATCTTTCCCACATCTCAAGTTATACATTGGAAATAAAAGTCTCATTCTGTACGCTATGTATGTGTGAAAAACTTCTCACAGGACCTATGTCTCTTTAAAACATCTAATAAAATGATATAATTAAAAAACTCTACCTTTCTTCCCATGTATTTTGCTTTCTTTTCCAAAATTCATACTTCTTTTTATTTTGTCTTGTGTTTTGAAACAGGGTCTAACTATGTTGCCCAGGCTGGAGTGCAGTGGCAGGATCATGGTCCACTGCAGACTCAACCAGGCTCAAATGATCCTCCTACTTCAGCTTTCTGAGTAGCTGGGATAACAGTGCACCACTGCATCAACTCTTTCTTTTTTCTTTTCCTTTCTTTTCTTTCCCTTCCCTTCCCTTCCCTTCCCTTCCTTTCTCTTCTCTTCCCTCCCCGCCCTGCCCCGCCCCGCCCTGCCCTACCCTTTCCTTTCCTGTCCTTTCCTTTCTTCCTTCTTTCCTTCTTTTCTTCCTTCCCTCCTTCTATTTCTTTCTTTCTTTCTCTTTTTCTTTCTTTCTCTTTCTTTCTTTCCTTTCTTTCTTTCTCTTTCTCTTTCTTTCTTCCTTCCTTCCTTCCTTCCTTCCTTCCTTCCTTCCTTCCTTCCTTCCTTTCCTTTCCTTTCCTTTCCTTTCTTTTCTTTCTTCTTTCTTTCTTTCTCTTTTCTCTTTCTCTCTTTCTTTCTTTCCTTCTCTTTCCCTCTCTTTCCCTTTCTTTCTTTTCCTTTCTTTCTCTCTTTTTTTTTTTTCAGAGACCAGATCTCTAAGTTGCCTGGGCTCCAAAATCCACAGATCTTAAATACTCAAGGTAGTTTCTATCAATTCAAAATCAGGTATTTATTCATAAGATTGATTTTTCTTTTAACATAGGCTTTTGGTCTGTTTTCTGATTTCCATCTAGCAAGACAGTGTGTATCCCCACATACAGTCATCTCCTTGCTTTTTGCTAAGTATAACCATCATAAAAGTTTATTTTTTCATCTACTGTTACTAATAGCTTTTTGCATGATACACATGAGCATGGCATACAATACCTAAATATTGAACAACTGGTCAATAAAAGTAAGTTTTACATGAATATAGAAATACGGTACTAATGTTTTTTTATTCAGTGCTGGCTAATTTATAAATTTTAGCCATGCAATCAGAGGCTTAGAACAAATAGGATATATATTATGTATATATTAAAAATCATGTGGTAAAAAATATATACATATGTTGATATGTTGCTATAGACATATCAAAATAGTTTATTATGGGGGATTGGTTCATGTGATTATGGAAGCTTAGGAATCTCATAATCTGCTATTTGCATGCTCAAAAAAGAGAAAAGCTGAAGGCATAGTTCCAGGGCAAGTCTGAAGCCATGCAGACCATGGGAGTCCCAGTTTGTAAGTCCCAGTTTGAGTCCAAAGGACTGAGAACCAGGAGTACTGATGTTAAGGGAAGAAAATTGATGGATGTCTCAGCTCCAGCAGAGAGAGAAAATTTGCCCTCCCTCTTAATTTTTGCTCTATTAAGTCCCTCAACAAATTGGAGATGCCCACCCATGTTGGTCTGGGTGAATTTCTTTACTCAGTCTACCAATTCAAATGCTAATCTATTCTGGAAAAAACCTGAGACAAACACAGAAATAATATTTACCAGCTCTCTGGACATTCCTTAGTCCAGTCAAGTTGATGCATCAAATTTACCATCACACTATGCATCCCTACCATGACATTTTATTGATCCAGGAACAATGATACATATTACGGTTCATTCAACAGACAGAGCAAAATAATTTAAAGGATACTATGAAACTGACATTTTGCATAATATATCATGTAAGATCAAGAATGGCACTGATATGTATGGTAGTAATAGTAACATCAGTCCTAGTGGTTACACTAATACAGATAAATAGCACTTACATAGACTAATATATGCCAGTTACTCTTGTGTTTCACATTGAATAACTCATTTAAGCTTCAAAGAAACTTATGAGATAAGTCTTATTACTATCTCTCCTATATCGATGAGGTAACTGTGTTATAGAAAATTTGAAAAACTTCTCAAGGTCACATAGCTAGTAAAAGAAGCAGCCCAGTATTAAAATCGGACACTTAGCTCCAGAGCCTATGGTCTTTCCCATTACACAACATTGTTTTTGCAGGAAAAATACTTATCTAGAGCAGAGTATATGGGATTGATGAAGATTTAGTAGTTAAAATAGACATCTAGATACAATAGTAGGTAAAGCTACTGAAAATTTTCTGCACATTATTTCTTAAAATGCAATAGAAGAAACTAACCATTCCAATCTAGATTGTGTAAAGTTCACATAATGGCAGAGCAACCAGAGTCACATAAATAAAGAAGATAACAAAGGGACAGCTAAGAAAATCCATCTTTGTAGCTATATATATTGTAATTATTTTGAAATGAATAATTAAAATAAATATCAGAATATTTGCTTCACAATAATCTAACCTGCAATGTATATTTTCATTGTTTTTCAAGAAGTTTATCTAACATCACTTTACTGTGGCCTTGTTCATTATTATTTAATCTTTTATTAAATCCAGTACTAATATAGTTCATACATCAAACATCAGTGAATAAATCCATAAAAAGTGCTTGAATGCAAAATATTTTTCCCCTTCTGTTGGTTACTGGTTCATTCTAATGATTGTTTCTTTTGATGTACAGAAGCTCTGGAGTTTAATTCGATCCCATTTGTCTATTTTGGCTTTTGCTGCCAATGCTTTTGCTGTTTTAGTCATGAAGTCCTTGCCTATGCCTATGCCTATGTCCTGAATGGTTTTGCCTAGGCTTTTTTCTAGGGTTTTCATCGTGTTAGGTCCTATGTTTAAGTCTTTAATCCATCTGGAGTTAATTTACCCATTCGACAAAGGGCTAATATCCAGAATCTACAAATAACTAAAACAAATTTACAAGAAAAAAACAAACCCATTCAAAAGTGGGTGAAGGATACGAACAGACACTTTTCAAAAGAAGATATATGAGGCCAACAAACATGAAAAAATGCTCATCATCACTGATCATTAGAGAAATGCAAATCAAAACTACATTGAGATACCATCTCACACCAGTTAGAATGGCAATAATCAAAAAATTTGGAGACAACATGCTGGAGAGGATGTGGAGAAATAGGAACACTTTTACACTGTTGGTGGGATTGTAAATTAATTCAGCCATTGTGGAAGACAGTGTGGTGATTCCTCAAGAATCTAGAAATAGAAATTCCATTTGACCCAGCAATCCCATTATTGGGCATATATCCAAAAGATTATAAATTGTTCTATTATAAAGACACATGCACATATATGTTCATTGCAGCACTGTTTACAATAGCAAAGACCTGGAACCAACCCAAATGCCCATTGATGATAGACTGGACAAGGAAAATGTTGCACATATATACCATAGAATACTATGCAGCCATGAAAAATGATGAGTTCATGTCCTTTGTAGGGACATGGATGAATCTGGAAACCATCATTCTCAGCAAACTGACACAAGAACAGAAAATCAAATGCTGCATGTTCTCCCTCATTGGCAGGTGTTGAACAATAAGAACACATGGACACAGGGAGGGGACCATCCCACACTGGGGTCTGTTGTGGGGCTACAGGAGGGACAGGTGGGGAGGTTGGAGATGGATAACATGGGGAGAAATGCTAAATATAGGTGACGGGGTGATGGAGGCAGCAAACCACCTTGCCATGTAAATAGCTATGCAACAACCCTGCATGATCTTCACATGTACCCCAGAACCTAAAGTACAATTAAAAAAAAAGTGCTTCAATGTCTTTTTTAAATGTAGAAATAACACCGGAAGACAGACAAACAAAATGCATTTTGATTTTGTACTAATCCTTAGAGATAAAAATGAACAAGAAAATCTATTTGTAACTGACCGGATCCAAGATGGCCGTTTAGGAACAGCTCAGGATCGCAGCTCCCAGTGAAAGCGCAGAGGGTGAGTGGACGCCACGTTTTTATTGCCCACAGACTAGGAAATTCCCGGGCAGAGGTGCTCCACGGTCGCCAGCACGGCTGTTTCGGCCAGCGCGGCTGTGCCGGCCAG
>NW_016107420.1:642567-733962 GCF_001604975.1 Cebus imitator
AAAAAAGTCTGTACTCCCAATTCCCCATCAAAATTCTGCAAAGAAACCTTCAAAGCCTGTAAAAACTTTGTGTCTCTTTGCCACCAAGGAACTCCATTGGAACTGGTTCATCTATTTAGCTGAATGGAATTGGGCAAGCCAAAAATTGGTGTCACTACTTTATGTGAAGAAATTAATGTACCACGAAAATGCCTCAGAGCCTAGACATGAGCCTGATTCTAATAAAAATTATTCTCTCTGAATCACTCCTGTATACACATACCCTTCTCTCATGTGAATCACAAATTTTTTTCTGAACTGGCAAATGTTTTCAATATCAAGTGTTGTTTTACAAATATTGAGTTCGAATTCAGAGATAAATAAAAGAAGATACTTTGGTTCCCGAAAAAAAAAAAAAAAAAAAAAATCTATTTGTATAATAGAAAATGTGTTTAAACTGTAGTTATTCAATTTGTAGCAAGTTAAGTAGGTAAACCAGATTGACAATACCCCTGTTAGAATTACTAAACAGATAATCTATCCAAATACATAGCATAACAAACATTTAAAATAAAACAAATGTGATATCATTTTTACCTGTAAAATACGTGTATAGTTAATTAATAACAGACAATGATACATAACACAGAGTGGAATTAGTGTTTTCAAATATCATTGTGATGTAAACTTTCTGGAGGCAAACTGTTACTAATTACCAAAACATCTAAAACTCTCATGTATCAATCCATAAAAGAACCTCGAGAAATTTATCCTCAGGAAATCATCAGAAACCTTTATTCACCACATGGTTAAAATTTTTCCAAAATCTAACATTACTTATTTTTATGTATTTTTGGTAGTATCCTGCTAGAGAACACTGCATAAGTATATGTCAATAGAATACATCCTTAGTAGACGATAATAAGCTCTTATTAAAATCATGTTGTGAAACATTTTTAACAATGTGGGAATAATATCATGATTTAATCAATAAAGCTGGTTACAAACCTCTATCCAAATTTGTAAAAATAAAAAAATAAAATAGATCAGGAACGAAACACACAGGAATATTGAAAAATGTTTTCCCCTGAGTAATATTTTTTAATGTTTTTAGGTTCATTCTTTCAAGATGACTGCAATTTACAAGTTCTACCAATAGATTTATGTTCATTCTGTAATCAGAAACAATTCCATATGTAAATAATACAGCTCTCACTGAACACAGAGGCTCATGTCTGTAATCTCAAGCATTGTGAGGCCAAGGCAGGAAGATCATTTGAGGCCAGGAGAGTGCGATCAGTCTGAATGAGACTGTGTTCACAAAAATAAAAATATAGCTTGACATGTTGGCATGCCCCTGTAGTTCCAGCTACCTAGGAGGCTGAGGTGGGAGCATCACTTGAACTCAGGAGTTCAAGGCTGCAGTGAGACATGATTATATGACTACACCCTAGCCTGTGCAATAGTAGCAAGAACCAAACTGAAAAATAAGTAAGTTGGTAAATAAATAATATATCTCTGTATTTTAAAAAATCAAATTGTTAATAGCCATTATGGTGATGAAAAAGGAATCTCTAGGCTTGGAGATCTAAACAGAATTGTTTTAAAAAAAATTATCTTTTTTCCTAATATTATCTAATATTCTTAAATGAAATTATGACACATGGAAACCTGTGCACACACACTGTATACAAACTAATATTTAAAATACTTTATGTACAGAATTATTAAATCCCATGAAACAAAGGCATCCTTTTGAATTTTTTTATTTATATCTAATTTTTTTTAACTTCTCGATGTTACTATAAAAATTATTTCCAAAATTAGTTAAGAATTCAATATTTAAAAATATTAAAGCATTGTCATGTTTTTAATCAAATCAACAACGTTAAGTGTAAAATTTAGTGCATTATGAGCAATTTTTGCAGTTTCTTATTATAACCACAGTCAATATACAGAACATTTCAAAGATCTTCCAAAGTTCCTTCATGCTCCTTTGTACTTGACGTCTCCCCCCTACAGCCAACTCTCAGCAACCACTGATTTACGTACTACACTTCGACCTTTCCTAAAATTATGTGCAAATAAAATTAGGCCCTATGTAGTTTTTGTGGCTACATAGGGTTTAATTTTATTTAACTTAATAGTTTGGATATTTATTATTCTTTAATAGTTTGGAAATTTATTCTTGTTCTTTTCTGTTTTGAGAGTTGGTTCCATTTTATTGCAGGATCTAATTCTATTATATGATATCACAATTTGTTTATACATTTACCTGCTGATGAACATTTGGTTTGTTTGGCTTTAGCTATTGCAAATAAAAGTGCTTTGAAGATTCATTTTCAAGGCTTTGAGTGTATATATATATATATATATACACACACATATATAAACATATAATTTTTTAAAGTTCTCTCAGATAAAAGTTTGTAAGTGGAATGTGGGCTTTCTAGGCTGTATGGTAAGTAAATGTTTACCCTTTATTTAAAAGATGCCAATTTTCAAAGTGTCTACCATTTTGAATTACTAACTGCAGTATATAAAATTTCAAGTTGCTTTATATTCTCATTTGGCATTGTCAATCTTTCATTTAAGCCATTCTAATAGGTGTGTAGGGATATTGTGGTTTTAATCTGCACTTCCTTAATGACTAATGATTTTTAGCAATTTTTAAAATGGCTATTTATCTTTGATATATCTTTCACTGAATATATTATTCTGAAAATGTGTTTACTTAAAGATGTATTCATTTAATAAATTTATTTTAAATTGGGTATTTGTCTTTTCTACATTTGTCTTTTCTAAATTGTAGGATTTTAAAAACTATGTTCAGATACAAGCCTTTTATGAGATTTATGTTTCACAGATACTTTTTTTCTCAGTTCGTATCTTGCTTTTTATTTTCTTTACATGGCATTTTGAAAGGCAAGAGTTTCAATTTGTCTTTTATTTATTCCCTCCTTTCCTCAACGTAATTTGTATAGACAAGTGTTTAGACATGTATTCCTCAAGAAAGATGTTAAACAAGAAAATTAGTTTTAAGACCTAAAATATATTAACAAGAAATTTAGAAACCATTTTTCTTTTTTCTCAGATTGTCTAAATTTTCTAATAGGTGAGAGCACAAAGAATAGAACAGGAATAAGATCTTTCTCTTGTTTAAGTCACATTCATTAACTGTAGATCATTCTGCAGAGCTCAGGTCACGTGTGCTTTCTTCAGAGAAATATTCTTTGTCCTCCAGAGGTTTTCTTGCCTTCAATCTTCAAGGCATGCACTTTTGTTTAAACCTTTATAGTTCCTTGCTCCCCTCCTTTTATAAAGAAATATTGTTATCTACTTTTAATTTTGCATTCATTACCATGAGCCTCTTATTAATATCTGTCCTCCCACGTTAAGTTGCAATATTCATAAGGGCAGAAATAATAGTGATTTTTATTGTTAATTCTCAGTGACAAGAACAGTACCTGGCAAGTTCTATCTGTTTAAAAAAATCTATGTAACAAATTTATATAGCTAGATCTGCTGTGAAACTAGCATCTTGTGTGAACAAATACATATGTAGGAAGACATAAATTGTATGTGTGCTGTAAATTATATGTTCAATAAAACCTAAATGTCTTATGTTACTGGTTTTTCTTGTTCTTGTATGACCATATCCATTTACTATGAGATAAGCCTCAGGTTAAAGGTAGCTTAGTATCTCTGACTTTAGAAAAGCCTCAATTTCAAATATTCAGTCAATTCAAAGTTCTGACTCCTCCCCCTTCCTTCCTGGCTGCTTCTGTCATGTCACGTTTTCCCCTTCATCTCCACTTTCCCAGGTTCTTTACAAGAGACATTTTAGCTGCCTTCTTGGCATCTAGGAGATGAGCATTTTAGAACCATGCTGTATTCTGGGCATCTGCTGGCCATTACTGAAAGGTCTGCCAATCACCAGGCAAGATATGTTGTTTATCCACATGCTGTTGCTAGTACAATTATATATTTTGGTAAGAGCTGACCTTCCTTTATTATCCTGAGAAGATTGTATCCAATTCTCTACTAGATGCTGTGTGTATACTGTGACAAAATTTGGATTATTGTTTGTGATGGTAAATACTGAGTGTCAACTTGATTGAAGGACGAAAAGTATTGATTCTGGGTATGTCTGTGAGGGTGCTGCCAAATGAGATTAACATTTGAGTCATTGGACAGTGAAAGGCAGACCCACCCCTAATCTGTATGGGCACCATCAAATCAGCTGCCAGCACAGCTAGAATATAAAGCAGGCAGAAAAATGTGGAAGGACTAGACTGGCCTACCCGGATGTGCAATTATACACTGATTCATGGGCTATAGCTAATGGTTTGGCTGGATGGTCAGGGACTTGAAAGAAGCATGATTGGAAAATTGGTGACAAAGAAATTTTGGGAAACAGTATGTGGATGGACCCCTCTGAATGGTCAAAAACTGTGAAGATATTTGTATCCAATGTGAGTGCTACCAATGAGTGACATCAGCAGAGGAGTATTTTAATAATCTAGTGGGTAGAATGCTGTGTCCTGTGGTCACCACTCAGCCTCTTTCCCCAGCCACCTGTCACTGCCCAATGGGCCCATGAACAAAGTGGCCATGGTGGCAGGGATGAAGGTTATGCATGGGCTCAGGCAATATGGAATTCCACTCATTAGGGCTGACCTGGTTATGGCCACGGCTTCGTTCCAATTTGCCAGCAGCAGAGACCAACCCTAAGCCCTCAATATGGCACCATTCCTAGGGGTGATCAGCCAGCTACTTGGTGGCAGGTTGATTATATTGGACCTCTTTCTCATGGAAAGGACAGAGGTTTGTCCTCACTGGAATAGACACTTGCTACGGATATGGGTTTGCATATACGGATATGGATTCTGTACCATCCATGGACTCATGAACTGCCTTATCTACTGTCATGGTATTCTGCACAGTATTGCCTCTGACCAACGCACTCACTTTACAGCTAAAGAAGCATAGCAGTGGTCTCATGCTCATGGAATTCACTGGTCTTACCATGTTCCCCAACATCCTGAAACAGCAGGATTGACAGAATGGTGGAATGGCCTTTTGAAGCCACAATTACCATGCTAACTACGTGAAAATAGTTTGCGGGGCTGAGGCAAAGTTCTCCAAAAGGCCGTGTGTGCTCTGAATCAGCATCCAGAATATGGTGCTGTTTCTCCCACAGCCAGGATTCATGGGTCCAATAATAAAAGGGTGGAAACGAAAGTGGCACCACTCACCATCATCCCTAGTGATCCACTAGCAAAATTTTTTCTTCCTGTTCCCACGGCATTGCATTCTGCTGGCCTGGAGATCTTAGTTCCAGAGGGAGGAATGCTGCCACCAAGAGACACAACAGTGATTCCATTAAACTGGAAGTTAAGATTGCCACCTGGACACTTTGCGTTCCTTCTACCTTTAAGTTAACAGGCTAAGAAGGGAGTTACATTGACTGGGGTGATTGACCCGGACTATCAAGATGAAACAATCTGCTTCTCCACAGTGGATGTAAGGAAAAGTATGTATGGAACGCAGGAGATCCAATAGGATGCCCTTTGATTAAGGTCAACGGGAAACTACAACAACCTAATCCAGGAAAGACTACAAATGACCCAGAGCCTTCAGAAATGAAGATTTGGGTCACTCCACCAGGAAACAAACCATGACCTGCTGAGGTGCTTGCTGAAGGCAAATGGAATACAGAATGGGTAGTAGAAGAAGGTACAGCTAGTGCTCGACTTACAACCACGATTGGTTCTGACAGACCTGTTGTAACACGATTTGGTCGTAAATAGAGTAAGCTATATGCACGCGGAGATGGTAGTGCTGCCGGAAGCTAGTCCGCACTGTCATACGCCCAGCTGGGCAACGTTTGCGCTGCCAGACGCAAAGCAGTCGTGGCTAGAGATTGTGGTCGTAAAGTCGAATGGTCGTAAGTTGCATAGGTCGTAAGTTGATCAATACCTGTAGTCATCGATACCAGCTACGACCACATGATCAGCTGCAGAAACAAGGACTGAATTGTCATGAGTATTTCCTCCCTTCTTTGTTAAAACCATGTTTGTGCATATTTACACTCTGTCCCTGCTCCTCAGCTTGCTGATAGCCTATTGTGGGACCTTGTGATCATGTGAGTTAATACTTAATGAACTGCTATACATATACTAGTTCTCCTATTAGTTCTGTCCCTCTAGCAGAAGCCTAATACATTTTCTATTTATTAGTGGTGCTTAAAATAGAAGAGGGATTTTTAAATATATGTATATAACTTCTCATTTTATATATATACATATATATGTATACACATATATATATTAACTAGAAGTTGTAGAACATATATAATTATGTTCTACATATCACTTTAAAATCTAACAGTTATCCCATTTATATATGTTCTACATGTATAAATGTTCAACATATGTTCTACATATACATATATATAACTAGAAGTTGTAGAATATATATAAATGAGATAACTGTTAGATTTTCGAATGATAATTATCTTAATAGAAATATTTTGTAATATAAAACTATAGATGAGGATAATATTCTATGTAAAATATAGCAATGGTAAAAAGATAAAAAATTCTCTTTTTGCTTTGGGATATTCTAGGACTTAGTAGTGATACAAATATAGACTTGTTTTTAATTAATTATTTTGGATAATAACTGTGCCTATATTATAGATTTTACATTGTCATTTTAACATGATAATTAGAAAATCATAAATTTGGGATTATATACAAGTAGATTTGGGGGGATTATGATAAAGATAAATACAGTTTAGATAAATTATACTTCCTATATGTAAACCAAAAATAAATTTTAAGGCCTCCAACCAACTAAATGAATGCCTCCAAGGGCATTCTAAAGTAATCCGGAAATACTAGGTCAGACCCTGATGAGAATTGATAGTCAGACATGCCTTATTATACCTTCCTCTCATTGGAATTCAGGCACAGCTGACCAGCATAATATTAAACAGAGACCTTAAGACTGACAAAAGAGTCTTTATAGCAATAAAATACCAACCAACAAATAACAGGCCCTAAAAGAAATCAATGTATTTTACCCCAAAACATATTTCTTTCATGTACTTTTAAATGGTCCTACAAAGCTGTCTCTTGGGAAAATCAATATTTCTATAGAAAATCCTCTTCCCTTTCCAGGTCTTTTTCCTGACCCAGGAGAGAAATAACTAAGAGTCTGACAAGTTTTTACTTACTATAGGAAACATTTACCATCTATTCCCTCTAAAGCCCACTACCTGGAGGCGTCATCTACATACTAAGAAGTGTGCTCTCTACTATCCCTATGTTAACCCAGGCTTGTGCCTTTTCCCTTGATTCAAAGTCTTTAAATAAATTATTTCAACTGTTTGCCAGGCAAAAAATCTTTAACTCTATCTATAACCTGGCAGCTCATTTGTCCCCTTGGAGTTATCTCGCCTCTCTGGACTAAATGGTTATACTTCTTGCTTATGTTGAGTGATGTCTTGTATGTCTCTAAAATTTGTAAAATCAAGCTGTAGCCCAATCACCTTGGACACACGTTCTCAGATTCTCCTGAGGCTGAGTTACAAGTCATTTGTTACTCATACTCAGCTCAAAGTAAACCTTTTCAAATATTTTACAGAATTTGACTCTTTTCATTGACATGTACAACATCAGAGAGCATTATTTTCATTGCATTCTATGTGAATGCTTTCCCAGAACACAATCCTAGAATAGAAAGCGAATGGTGCCCTTAAGACTAGTGCCGTCCTGCAGTCCAGGAGGAAATAGACTGGATAAATCTGTCTCTATACTGATGTGCCAATGAAACTAATTCTTAAGAAAAAAGAAAAAAGTCATTTTCCAAATAATTTATCCCATTTGGTAGCCCTCTTCAAGAATTAAGAATTAGGAACCAACATGTTCTAAGAATAGTACAGAAGGAAAATAGAAAGGAAGTATTAAGCATAATGTTTTACAAAGGATGTTAAGATTACTGCCCAGAAAACAATCTCCTAAATAAAAAAAAAAAGAAAAAAGACAAGCTTATAAGGCTATAAATTTATATAGGTCAATAGTTAATAAAAATAAATGTCAGAGTATAACCATTTACTGTCATCAGAAGTAAACCTCAGAAAAATGTAATCAAATATTAGGAAAAATAGCCTTATTTTTCCTCTTTTGAAACTCCAGCTAAATAAATGTTCCTGTAATTTTATCAGAAAAGACAATATTATCTCTATTATTAATTAGATTCATATATTTTAATTACATTATACTTGCAGTAGTAATCAAGAACAATGTGTATTTGTTCAACTCATTATGTTTAATGGAAATAGAAATAGGGTAATCATCCCTGATTCTACATCTTTGTCCAAAGCAACTTTGGGTCATATTTGAAGTCTATGTTATTATGGAAACAATCATCTTTTTTATTTTTTATTAAACCTAAAGAAAATGGTTTCTTTCTTTTTTTTTTTTAGTGTAAGCCATTTTTTTCCTTATTTTTATGATTTTCTTTTTTCTTTTCTTTTTCTTTTTTTGCAGTATTCTAATTGTTCTAATAGTATTCTAAATGAACACAGACTAAGTCTAAATTACATCAGAAAAGCAATTGATTGCCTTTAATAAAGGACAAATACCACTACAATCAAATAATTTCAATATAATTGGAATAATGCAATTTTTTAATTTTCAGAATATTTAACTCTAATTGTTGGAAGATGACCAAGAACTTTTATAATTAATATTCAACTCTAATATCAGTATTTACAAGGAATTTTTTCATCAGTAGTGATGATGGACAGCTCCAGTGTTTCATACTATTATTTAGAAGACTGTTAATTGTGATTGCTGATAATCAAATATGGATGATAATGCTAATAAGCATCTTTCAGAAAGACATGCTGCACTTTGAGTAGATAAATACAGAATCCCAATTTGATGATAACCCATCCTTCTCCAAGGCTTTTGTAAGCAATTCTATAAATTACAAATTTTGCTTTATTTTTATTAACTTATTTTTCTTTAAATAGGTCATCATAATAGCATTGAGAATATTTATATAAATGTTAGCTAATAATTCTTGAATATTTAAAACAACTTGGAGTTATTAATGAACTTAAACTTCATAAGAAGAATTTGAGAATAATTATTACTGTTATTACCATTTTATAGAGGAAGAAACAGACACAGAGATGTTAAATAACTTACTCTTAACCCCTATTTGCCTCTTAAGCTGGAAAAACAACTTCAATATTACAAATAAGTTAAAAACAGTTAGAAATTACTAATGCTTTTCGAAATTAATTGGAGAAAAATTTAAATAATGTTGGTTTCTTCTTAGTTTTTATAGTCTAATTCATTATGCTTATCTGGGCAGCCAGAAGCTAAGATCTCTACATACACAAAGAAAACTACTAAAGTCATTTTTAAAATGACATTAAACCAGGAGACAAATTATATTTTAAATTCTGAACTATTGTAGCACTGTTTGATAATAACATTAGGAGCAAAGGGTTAAAATGACATGCTGAAAGTCTTCCAATCAAGTTGTTTGGCAATTAGTTCAATTATATCCCCTTACTCTTATCGATAAATATTAATCACAATTAAGCCAAGTGGAGGAGACAGGACTTCACCATGGGTGGTGCCAAGCTAATATGGCCACAACCCTTTTCAATTCCACATCGGGGATTCCCAAATTTTTATGTTATAAAATATTTTTAGAAAAATTTGGATGTATACGTAAAATCACACATATATAAAATATTTCAGAGGCCTCACATATTTTATGAAGACCCTAAGCTTTTGAATCTCAAGAGTTCCTTTCCTTAACTTTTGAACAAAATATCTTATTTTTATTTGCCTCTTTCATTATTGAAGGCATTTATTTTATGTTTTGCTATAATTCTTTTCAATTCAATTTATTAATAAAATATACTATACCTGTCACTGTTAATTAATGGCATACTAAATTAAAATGAAATGAGGATAATGACCTATATTGAGTTGATCAGAGACTTGTGGGAAAGAGAAGTAAAAAGTTTCCATAACTGACTCTGTTCGTGACTAACCTAGCTCTCCTAGAATCCACTCACTGGTTATGTGAGTTCTACCTCCAACAGAGTTGGGTGTTGCCACTAAGAGCATACACCTTTTTAGAAGAACTGCCGTTAAATGAATCAAATCACATACCAAGAGCCACCTGTAACTTATCTTCTTCTGTCTTCTTTCTGCTAGGTGGTCAATAGCCAATAGGTAACAAGCTTACGAAGTGAAAACTCAGCTCTCTTGGAAGAAAGAATAAATCAGAATAAACTCTGCAGTTAGGTCTATGATCCAAAACTCTTATGGGTGAAAGCTGAGTCTAGACCTTACCTGAACTCACATTCTTGCTTATTTCTTACCCATTAGAATGATGTTATCCTCACTCTCATAGAGATTTCTCTCTGGCATGCATTTTCTTAATAAATCTTTGATTCAATCCAAGAAACCTAACTTACTATGGTTCCAATGCTGTGAAATAAATACTATTAGTACTACTACTGCTGTTACGTAACTAAAGTGACTACTTCTTATGTGTCAGGCATTTTTCTAAGCATTTTGGATAATTAAAGTTCTTTACATTCAAAACATTTATTCCAATAATAATAATTTAATTATAATAATTATTACTGAGCTTCTATGATGTGATTGGCTTAGTTAATCTGCATTTCAACTGAATCTGGAAGTTACTGTTTTCTCTAAGTCATAGATTAAGAATCCAAAGCAAAATGAGAATAAGTTACTGCTCAAGTTATTCAATAGATAGGATTCAATAAATTAATGAATCAACCATCTCTGACTGGAAAGTGTAAGTGCCCGGTGGGTTCACCTTGCTCGTTGCTTAGGCACTTGCAATAGAGAAAGAGTAATTCAAACAGAGCAGTCTGTGTGGGAGATCAGAGTTTTATTACTACCCAAATCGGTCTCCCAGAGCATTCAGTTTTTAAGAAGAACTTGGTGGTGAGGGGAGCCAATGAGCCAAGGGTGCTGATTGGTCAGGTAGGAAATGACATCATAGTGAATTGAAGCAGTCCTCTTGTGCTGAGTCAGTTTCTGAGTGAGGGGGTCACAAAATCAGAAGGGCCAGTTTATGGATTTGGGTGGTGCCAGCTAATCCATCAAGTGCAGGGTCTGCAAAATATCTCACGCACTGATCTTAGCAGCATTTTAGGGAGGGTCAGAATCTTCTAGCCTTCAGCTGAATGACTCCTAATCAATAATTTCTAACCTTGTGGTTAATTTATTAGTCCTACAAAGGCAGTCTAGTTTCCATGAAAAAAAAAGAGGTTTGCTTTGGGAAAGGGCTGTTATTGTCTTTGTTTAACATTACAAACTCACTTCTTCCCAAAGTTAGTTCAGTCTATGCCTGGGAATGAATAAATATAGCTTGGAGGTTAACAGCAAGATGGAGTCAGTTAGGTTAAATCTCTTTCACTGTCTCAGTCATAATTTTGCAAAGATGGTTTCAAAATTGGTTCAGGAAAATCAAAGGCAAAGTAAAAAGTTATGCAGGTTTTTTGTTTTCTTTCTATAAGTAACATAGAAAAGGAAAGATTATAGTAAAGGCACATCTATGGAAACTCACTGAAGTTAAATTATACACTAAGATTGTCTTATGAATTATTTCATTGTAAAGAAATTTATTTTTTAAATGGGTTTCTAGAAATGTTGCTATAATAAACAAAATGAATTTGTATTTAATGATTTCAGTTACTTAAAGAAATATGTTGTTTAAGAAAAAATCTATCCATTATATGTTATTAAGAAAAGCAAATACATTGTAACATCCAAACAACTAACTAGCATGGAGTAGATTCTGCAGAAACACTGGTCAAGCAAATTTGATTTTTGGGGAGAGAGCCTAGAAAGAAGAAAATCAACCTGATGAAGGCCTCCTGAAAAGAACTATGTTTTCAGAAGAAAAAATCTATAGATGCAAGAATTTAGTTTGAGTATATATAAATTTATTGGGACAATTTATAAAAAGAAAACAGAGAAAAATAGTACAAAATAGTAAATTCATTTAGGTGAACTTAAGAAAAATAATTTCTTATATTTAAACCAAAAAAGTAGTGATAATATAGACTCAATTAAAAACTATAATGTATTTTATTTAAGTGATAAAAAATTCTGCTTAATGACAGAGCAGGAGCATCTCCATCTTGGAGAAGCCCCTCATTCTAAAGTTCACCTTAGTAAAAAACTGCCTAAATCCAAAGGGCGTCAGCCTAATGACCAAGGTCAGAATGACCATAAATCACAAATAATATCTCCAACCGGAAACATTCCAAACTCCCCCCCAACCAGAGACATGCTAGCCCCGAGATAATTCACTTCAGCCTGGGAAGATGCCTGCCCCAAGATAGACTCCCCTCCTTCCAGAGACATTCCAAGTCTGCCATAAAACTTCCCCCTCAAACAGGAATATTCCAAGCTTCTGATAAGCTCCCTCACCCTAAAACCAATATATACTCTTAGTCTCTAAGAAAAAGCACTCCTGACAGAAATCGGCCAGGAGCGCCTCTCAGGTTTTAACTAAACTAAACCTGTCTTTAACTGCCAGCCATGTTTTGTGTTTCTTTGGTCTTTCATTAACTCTTATACTTAATATATTAACTATTGAAAGGCATACATACATATATAATTAGAATACTTATATATTTAACATTAGTTTTCAATTCCACCTTTGTATAAACACATAAAGTACAAGAATACCTACTTGAATATATTTCATTATAAAGGTTTAGGTGTATATAGGTTTTTAATTGGTGGTGGTTGTTTTGTATAGTTTCACTGCAGTGTGTAGTGAATATTCAACATGGTATTATTCCCAATATTCTATGCAATAATTACACTTAATTATATGTTTATATTTGAACTAAAATTTAGGTAATGGGAGTCAATGAAGTGAGCAGAGGAAAAAAATAAGGAATTTAGAGTGATTTGAAAGTATAGACAAATTTTTGATTTATTTCCCTTCAGAAAAATAAGCAGAACAAGGGGAAAACTTAAAATTCAATGAAATTTTATGACCATCAACCTCTTTAAGCCAAAATTATCCATTGGTACCCTTTTAAATGCAGCACAGGCAACCAATTTTTTAGCACAATGAAAAGACCAATTTCTGCCATCGGATAAGAAGGGCTCTGCAGACAGGGAATATACAAAAGTTCTCTCACTTCCACCTTTAATCAAAAAGAAAGCTGTGAAAAGAGGGAAAAAATTGTTAAGAAACCTATCATAAGAATACCTAAAAAGATCCAGAAGTAGGGGAGGCAGGAGCTCTTGAAGGGTAGTAATAGTTTTGTATTTAAGATGAGAGTACAATCTTTTCACTCCATTTTTATGGTAGATGAAGGAAGTCAAAAATGAAAGGAGTGACTCAGCTCTGTAGGAGACAAAAGGGAGCATCTTTAGAGCATTGACTTGATATTCTCTGGGAAGGTACAAGGCAGTGAAAATATGTCAGTAGAGGAAGCAAGATAGGTGCTGATGGAATATTATTGAAATAAAAGTAACAAATGAGTTTAAGACGTATATACAGTTAATTCAAATGAGCGAGGATAAAGTTAAGGGATGAAAAGTTTATATATTAGTATTAAGTCAAATGCTGAAAAAGGAAACATACTAAGCAAGCAGTTTTTATGTTCTTAAAACCATATAAGTAGACAAAATATGAAGTGCATTATTTTGCTTGAAATTACCTTAACCATTTTGATTTCTATCATTGTATGAGTCATTTCAATACTGAAGCTCGGAAATTACATGTTCACTGAGTCAACATTTTACACTGATTTCATGTCATTTGAAGGTGCATTTTGGCTATCAAACAGACCTTTCCAAATAGTAGCAAAGTATCTGTATTCAGAAATGTAATATTACTCATGGTTCTTCTTTCTTCTTTTTCAATAAATATTCAATATTTAAATTTTTTTCTTAGTATTCATTTCGTAAACTACTTAATATATGCCCTGTGCAACGAAAAAGGAAATTCTGTGTTTTCTCACTACAATCATTACCTTGTAATATGCTTTCTTTAGTTGGATTTGTTTTTCATCTTATGTACTAAATAAAATAAGTCTATTAGACATGATAGAATGTACACTTTTCCAACTTATCATCTATGAAATTTTATCTCATTGAAAAACTGTATAAGTTATTCAGGAATTGGCATTTTAATACTTGAACAATTTTCTGAGACAGTAGATACATCAAATTATTCTTATGCAGGTGTTTTAATCATGTTATTATAAAAAAAGTCAATTACTGTATCTTTTTCTGTTTAGGATCATGCATTAATTAGAACTTGAGAAAACTGTCTCCGGATAGTATATTTCTGGTAATATGTATGTAAAAGTGTCATCTTTACATCGTCAGTAGGGTGTTTTAAGACGTCAGCCCTTCCCTACACTAAAGGTAACCCTCTGCCCCTGTGATAAGGCGGTGTCTAACTGAACTGACTGACACAAGCCATCATCTGCACATAGTAAAGCTGAAAGAGCACACTGTATGTAACACATGCCTACTTGGGCTTTGGGAGTCACAGACACCTGCCCTTAGATGTTGCTGTGGGGCCGCAGTCCCAGAGCGCTCCCCATGGCCTCTGTATCTGCCTGTCTGCATGCTCCCACTAGGGGTTTGAGCAGCTGGGCAGCTGAGTGAGCCACAGCCCTGTGGTGTCATCCTGAGTGGAGGATAAGGGAATTCTCCCATTTCAGTAGTATGCTCCTTAGACCAATACTGTAGGAAAAATATTTGCTAATGTCTGTAGTAAGAATAAAATATCACTTGAAAAGCAAAAGCTTAGAAATTATTGATTCTATGTTTATTTCTCTAAAATATTTTATTTTAATTCACTAAGTAATTCACATTTATAATGCTAAGTAAGTTTCATATAAGGAATAGCCTATTTTGTACATAGTTGAGTTTATATTTTATTACCGTTGCAATTACTATTTAATTTTATAAAAAAGCATTTGACCAGAAATTTAGTTGCAATTAGCTACATTTTAAGACATCAAATTTTAGAGGACACTAAGATAATACAATAGTTTTTAACACCTACATATATAGTCCAATATTTGTAACTGTACTTTCTACAAAACACAATAACTGATAACACTGTAGACAGTACTCTTTTAGAAGTAATTAATACAGTAAATATTCTATATTAAAAAGTTTATGTAAGTTTAAGTAAAATAAAGATCTATTTGGCTTTACGTTAACCCTTCATTTTTCTAAACTCGAATAATCAAGAAGGACACATGTAGGTATGTGTTGTTAAGTTTTCATTGATTTACCATGGTCTCCGTAGGGATAGCTGTCTGTCTTACATATTTGTGCCTAATTCAGGTTTTGAAATATTTTATGCTAAGGAAAGCAGGTAGTCATATCTTCCAAAACCTTTTTAAGGGTATGTTTTGTGTGGTTATTTTTAATCTGTCTAAGTTTTTAAACTATAAGCTGAGTATCTAATAGATTGAGTCTAATCTGTTTCTTATTTGAAGGGAATAGTAATGTCTTGTTTAGGCTGATAAATGGCAGCCTTTAATAAATTAATGGCTTCAAAAGTCCTAGCTAAATTATTTTGCAAGAAAATTCAGCTCTGCAAATAGCTGTCTTAAATGCACCATGACCTCTAGTTTTCATCTGATAAATTATGTCCCATCCAAACTTAGTGTCAGCAGTTATTTATTGTCCTAGTTACAAATTGTCTATTATGCAACTGAATTAATTTTGATCAGAGACATTTTCCATTTGTGTACCCATACAACAGAATGCTCCATAAAATTTGTATTTTCTTTTAAAGAAGCATGCTATGGAGAAGTTATGAGATGTGTATCTGAACCAAATTGAGTTGTGCCAGTAATAAAAATTAGATAATAGAAATAATAAAAACTTAAATTATTAAACATCTTGATTATTAAAATATTTTCTTATCAGTAATGATGTAGGAGAACGTGTGTCCCAGATTAATTCAGAACTGTGAAGATTTCCCCATCCAGATTTAGTACAACCAAGAATTTACACATATGTGTCACTTAGGAGGGTCAGCTATTGCCTTCATAAGAGCCATCCATAGTCCAGGTGTTTGAAGGAGAATACCATCTTTCAACAAATTTATTAAGTTGACAAAATTTATGTGAAGGGAGAATCTATGAGTGTACTGTAATAAGAAAACTATGCACTTTATCAAGTAATTGGCCTAATGCCAGGCTATACATGTTAAAAGAATTCTTGAGATTACCAGGAAAATGAACAATTGTTGTGCAACTCAAAGTAAAGAGCCTGGTGTTAGGTCCTGCTATCCACAGCAGAGCTGGTAAGGAAGCACCAGTAGGGTGTCAGGCAGCTTGGATTTGAGCCTTTTTGTTGTTGTTGTTGTTTTCTAATGTAATGACCTTAAATAAGTTGCCTCTCTTGAAGAAACCTCTGTTTATTCTGAAGGTAATGACTCAATGACTGGCTTGTTAGAAACATGAAATGATGGGGTATGATGCCAGCATTGTTGAAAGCATAATCCTTTTCTTAAGAGCATTCCCCTTTCTCTCCTGAAAAATAAAGTATGACAACAAATGATCCACAGATAGTCAAAAACAATGGTATCTGTAAATAAAAATAAGTATTTTTCCCCAGGTATTTTGGAAGATATCATAAAAAAAAAAACTACCCAATTTTAATTTTCTTGGATCTAAAAGCTGACTCAACTGCTTCTCATTCTGTGGTCCTAAAGTAGTCATATAATCAGTCTAAACTTGTTTTCTTAACTGCATAATTAGTGGAAAATACCGCACATGCTTGTAATTATAATTAAATGAGGTAATACCCCCAAAATATTTTACAAGCCTTATAGCAACAATGAACAGTGATCTCTATTATCATCACTATTATAAAACAAGCATGACTTCCAGATGGTCAGTGATGTTATAAAAGTTTAAGTTTATTAACAGAATTCTTCAATGATGTTTGGCATCGAATTTTATTTCATAGAATTTGGAAAAACTGATTAGTAAGAAGAGTATAACTATGTGGAGGAGGTACTAGAAAGAGAGCAATTACCTTGTTCTCCTACTCTAGGAGAATAAAAAAATTATTTTTCCTACTGCCCTCCCAGGTTCTAGGGCTGGAGCCATGTAAATTGGACTAACAAAAGACTGATTAACAAAAGAAAAACAAACAGATTTGCATAAAGTTTACAAATTGAGTACCCAGAGATGAGTTATTCAAAGGTTGATTAGAACTGGCCTCATCTAGGGTATTAGCAAAGAAATAATAAATTTTTAGAGTGGTGACAAAACAAAGGAAAATAACTTTTAAGCTTCCAGAGGCAGCAAATTGTGAAAAGGCAAATATATAAGGAAACTAACAGACTATAAGGGCTGGTGGTAAAGTTTGGTATGTAGATTTCTCCAGCACTGTCTCTGCATTAATCAAGGTCTGGAGTTGTCTCCAGTGATTTACTTCTGTACTTCCAGAACACCTAAGCTGAATTCTCTTTACAGATGAAAGTACTTTTGTAGAACAAGGACTCTGTAAAGCAGGGTACGCAATACTTACTCTGAATCATATTGTTAAGAATGTGTCTCTCTCCTCAGGTCCAAGTGCTCAACCAGCTGAACTAATTGCCCTCATGAGGGTGCTTGGATTAAGCAGAGGAAAATCAATTAACATTTATACTGATTCTAAGTACACTTTCCTAGTCCTCCATGTCCATGCCACTATCTGGAAAGAAAGGAATTCCTCACAGCTAATGGTTCTCCCATTAAATATTGTGGAATTAATAGATTATTATCCTTGGCTTTTCTCCCACAGGAAGTGCAGTAATAGATTGTAAAGGACACCACAAAGGTATGGATGAAGTAGTCAAGGGAAATAGTTTGGCAGACCAAGCAGCTACATGAACAGTGAGAGGTCCCAGATTTATGATCTACTTGAAGCCCCACTGATCTGGGAGGGTCCCAGAAGAGAAAAGAGAAATAAAACCTCACTATTCTCCTGCAGAAATAAAATGGGCCATCTCTAAGGGATACGTTTTTCAGTCTTCAAGACGGCTACAATAGGACAAGCTTTATCTACCAGCTGCCAATCAATGGGACATTCTTAAAAGCCTTCATCAGGCCTTCTACCTAGGTAAGGATAAAACCTATCAATTGGCCCAGAGATCGTTCTCAGGTAAAAGCCTGATACAAATCATTAAATATGTCATTAACACTTGCAAAACCTGCCTTAAAAATAATCTTCTTAATCAATGGCTTCTTTTCCCAGGAACCCAAAGGACAGGAGGCTACCCAGAAGAAGACTAGCAAATGGGTTTCACCCATATGTCACAGGCAAGTTGCATTCAGTACATCCTAATACAGATAGGTGCCTTCATTAACTGGGTAGAAGCATTTCCATGTTGGACAGAGAAAGCCTCTGAGGTGATGAAGGTGCTAACTAATAAGATAATTCCATGCTCTGGGCTCCCTAAGTGCCTCCAGAGTGATAATGGTTCCTCACTCAAGGCAGCTGTCACCCAGGGGGTCCTAAAGGCACTAGGCATACAGTACCACCTTCATTGTGTTTGAAAACCACAATTCTTGGGAAAAGTAGAAAAAAGAAATAATATTATGAAAAGGCACCTCAAAAAACTGTCTCAGGAAATTCACCTCTCTTTAACCACTCTTTTCCCCAAAGCCCTACTATGTATTAGAAATACAAAACTCTGTGGGTCTTGGCCGACACCTTGACAGATGGTCAGAGACTGGCTTCAGTCTTGAGGCCTCCCAGCAACATCGCCCAGCTTGAGATCAGTGACACCGAGCAGTGACTTCTGCCAGATGCCTTTGGTTGCCTCAGGATTTTATTCCGGTCCCTGGAAACATCAAGACCTCTGTGATGGGAACGAAAGCAAACATTCCTTTCCCCCAATAGAAAAAGAGATGGCGAGGTTGCATCCTGTTTCCTGCAAGCGGCGTAGCTCAGAAGAAAGTCTGAGGACAAGAAGAGACGGATCCGACAGATTTGCATTTACTCCCCTTTCTGATCCCAAATAAGCCGCAAACAATCATACAATTGTTATAATAATTTACTTATTTTTTTATTGCTAAATAGGACATATTTTCTTTTTTAATTTATAGTTCTCTAATTCAACACGTTTGAATTTTCCAATAACTTTTGTGTTGACTTCATAATTATGAACACAGGTACACAGTCTAAAATTATGTTTAACTTTTTGTATTTCAGAAATTTTGAAAGTAGCCAGGTACAGTGATTTACGCCTTTAAATGCAACATTTTGGGAGGCCGAGGTGAGAGGATTACTTGAGTCCAGGAGTTCGAGACCAGTCTGAACAATGTGGCAAGAACAGTCTCTACAAAACATAAAAAATTAGCCAGGTGTGGTGGTGTGCATCTGTAGTCTCAGCTGCTCAGGAGGATTAGGTGGGAAGATTTCTTGAGCCTAGGAGGTCAAGACTACGTGAACAACAATCATGCCACTGCACTCCAGCCTGGCAACAACAAGACTCTGCCTCAAAAAAATTTTGTTTGAAAATATTTCATTTGTTTTTATGATTAATTCTTTATTTAATACATTCTTAAATAAATATGTTAAAATTTTAAAATTAAAAAATTAAGTAACTCAAATTAAAATTATGTCAATTCTGCCATTTATAAAAATAAGTATTACTTTTTTATATTTATTCTGCTGCATATATTTTGTTATGAATTATTTTTATTTATCTTTTATACAAATTAAAATTTTAAATTATACATATATACAAAGCTCTCCAAAATGTAGAGAATATTACTGATTTGGATTATATTCTATGTGATTCTTCTAGGAATACTTCACATATTTATAAAAGCAAATAGTCTATCACCTGTCTCTTTCTTTTTTTTTTTTGAGACAGAGTTTCGCTCTTGTTACCCAGGCTGGAGTGCAGTGGCATGATCTTGACTCACTTGCAACCTCTGCTTCCCAGGTTCAAGTGATTCCCCTGCCTCAGCCTCCCAAGTAGCAAGGATTACAGGAATGCGCCACCATGCCCATCTAATTTTTTGCATTTTTAGTAGAGACGGGGTTTCACCATGTTGGCCAGGATGGTCTCAATCTCTTGACCTTGTGATCACCCACATCAGTGTCCCAAAGTGCTGGGATTACAGGCATGAACCACCATGCCAGGACAAAGTATTATTTTTATTTTACTAACATGTATTAACTTGGTGCAAAAGTTTTTGCACCAACCTAGTAATATGAAGTAAGAAATTTAGTTTTTAGACATTAGTACTGAATGTCTACTTTTTAAAGTTTTTCACTTTAAAAACTTAAGAGTCTCTGTCAAGGCCAAGTTGAAGTGGCCACCAGAACAGGATATGGAGAGTGGTAATGATGCTTACTTTGAGGTTGTAATTCTATGGTTTAAAGGAGTTTGGTTTGAATTTCTGTTTGTCTGGCAGTTTTCCCAGCCACTAAATTCACTTCAGTGGTTTGCTAAAGAGCAACAGTGGCTTTTCAATATAAAAATCTCAGTGAGCTATGATTAGAATTGAGTTGTGTCCTATACTGAAACACTGGCCTGCTTCCATTGGATATGAGTATCAATTCAGCTATTTCATAAATGAAAAGCATATGCAGTGCAATTTGTTGTACATCAGAAATATGAAAATCTCAAACTTGCTCCACTGCTGAATTTTGGAGTGTAGAGATGCATAGTAAAAACTTACCAATTAGTTAAGATTATCTTTTATGCAAGAAATTTTCTTTCTGTATAAAAGTATGAAACCCAGGCAATTAAAAATTTAATAAAATTGTTTAAGATATTTTCAGATAACTATTGCCCTCTCTATATACACTATGTATACACACACATATGTGCATGCACATTTATGTAGGATTTTTTTAAATTAGAAGTTTAACAACAAAAGTTTATTTCATAAATGCTACGTTAATTTTTAGTTACACACCCTTGGGAGGGGTTCTTATCAGTCAGCTAAGCTCTAATTTTTCATAAGAATAATGTTGTTAACCTTACAAAGTTTATTTTGTCTATCATATAAAATATATTTTCTTGTCTTTCAAGTTATGTATAAAATAATTTAATACAATGTATTATTCACGCTTTCATTTCACTTTTCTTTAAACATTGTCAATTTTCATTCATTTATAAGATAAACTAAAGCAATTTCCTAAATATGATTATAAATCACAAATGGAATTGTGAACCAAAATGCTATCCTTAAACTAAATATTATCCAAGGCATAAATGTAAGTGATGTGCCCCCTTTTCCTCAGTGATTCATGATACAAATTATTGTTCTGTCCCTGAACCCTGTCATAGCTTACAGGACTGCTGAGTGGTTTTCACCAGGCAGTCACTATTTATTACTTGAGTGAACATGTGAAATAAGATTTATTTGCCATCCCTATAGTGAATGGTACAGAAAAGATAAAAATATTATGTTAGTAATTTGCTTTAGGACATCATAGTCATATAAAGATAGAGTAAACTGGGAAGGTGAGAAGAGAAAAATTCAGTACTGCTGGATAGTTATGTTTTATGTCCTGTCTTTTTAAAAATGTATTTTTAAATATACATTTATCAAACTTTTAGTTTATAAGAAGCCTTTAAATATTTTTGCAATTTCTATTTCACCTCCCCTCTCAAAACATTCTCCCTTTTCCTGTCTCAGCTATTGTAATACTAAACCTCAGACAGCTAATCCTATATTTTATCCTAGCAAAACACAAAAAAATGACCTCCTGTATTCAACTGCAAACAGGAATTTGACTTGAAAAACCTTACCACTGCTTCCTTTCCTCATGCAGCCAATTGAATATTTTAAGTTGTTTTGCTTTCTCACAGGATTCCTGTTAGCACTGCTAGCTGTGCGGTCCTTTGACACTACACTAAAAGGGTTGCAACGGGAAAATTAATAGGCTTTCGTATGTGTGAAATAAAAGCAAGAAAATGAGAAGAATTGAAATAAAAAATTTCCAAGACTGTGTCTCAAAATAAAATGAGGAGACAAATTGAAAATTAGCAAAATGAGAGAAAATAATGGGAGAAGAAAAAATGAAAAGTAACTTAAAGGGAGAAATAAATTTTAAAAAGTCAGCAAATAAAAAACAATGATCAGCATAAATTGGTCATATATATTAAGCATAAAATATTTAATAAGTGGGAATCAACCTGTCTCCATCAGGAGGCTATGAACTCCTAGTAAACACAGCAAAAAAAGACAGTGATATTTTGTGATGCTGACATTTGAGATTGATGATAGGTAAAAATAGACTCAAAGAGGCTTAGAGAAATAGTTTGATGATAGTTCAGTTCAATAGACCTGTAGAGGTTTGGAGAAAGAGTGTGAGTATGAATTTGAGTATTAGTAGGGAAAAGGTAAAGTGATTTCTAAACTTGGCCTCCTCTTATCCTAGAAATACAGCAAATACTTACAAATATAAATACTTCCAAAGAAAATTAACTTCGTATATAAGCTAATGGCTAGTGTTTATTGTATCATCAAAATATAGGCAGGAATAACCACCCATAATTGAATACAGATATGTTTCCATCTTCTGAGTGAAGGAAGTCACAGGCAAAGCCTTTAGCACAGTGCAACAATATGGCCAATTACGTACCACAAAAAGAATGATAAATAGAATTTGTGGGGCTTTACCTTTATGATTAGTTGTTTCTACTATTTTTTTTTTTTTTTTTGGTACGGAATTTCGTTCTTGTTACCCAGGCTGGAGTGCAATGGCGCGATCTCGGCTCACCGCAACCTCCGCCTCCTGGGTTCAGGCAATTCTCCTGCCTCAGCCTCCTGAGTAGCTGGGATTACAGGCACGCGCCACCATGCCCAGCTAATTTTTTGTATTTTTAGTAGAGACGGGGTTTCACCGTGTTGACCAGGATGGTCTCGATCTCTTGACCTCATGATCCACCCGCCTCGGCCTCCCAAAGTGCTAGGATTACAGGCTTGAGCCACCGCGCCCGGCCTTGTTTCTACTATTGACATGAAATATGTTAATTCTGTATCAATCCCTGTAGATGCATCTATAAATTATGGGATTTTTTTTCTTCTATATTAAGAAGGAAAAACTTGATTAAAAAGTTGTGAGAATTCTAGATCTTTTGAGGTCTGCCTTTAATAATTTTGTAAAAAAGTAGTTAGACAAAAAATAAATTGAGGCCAGGATGGTGTATTAGTCTGTTTTTATGCTGCTGATAAAGACATATCTGAGACTGTACAATTTACACAGGAAAGAGGTTTAATTGGACTTATGGTTCCATGTGACTGGGAAGTCTCACAATCATGGCAGAAGACTAGGAGGAGCAAGTCACATCTTACATGGATGGTGGTGGGCAAAGAAAAAGAGTTTGTGCAGGGAAATGCTCCCTTTTAAAACCATCAGGTCTCATGAGACTCATTCACTATCACGAGAACAGCATAGGAGAGACCTGCCCCTGTGGTTCAATCATCCCCCAACTGGGTCGCACCCACAATGCTTGGGAATTCAAGATGGATATTTGGGGGGGGGGACACAGCCAAATCATATCATACTTCCCTGTCCTCAAGTCAAAATTCCATCTGAGACAAGGCAAGTCCCTTCTGCCTATGAGCCTGTAAAGTCAAAAGCAAGCTACTTTCTAGATACTATGGGAGTGCAGACATTGGGTAAACACAGCCATTCCAAATGGGAGAAACTGGCCCAAACAAAGGGGCTACAGACCCCATGAAAGCCTGAAATCCAGCAGGGCAGGCAAATCTTAAAAAGTTCCAAAATGATCTCTTTGACTCCATGTCTCGCATCTGGATCATGTTAATGCAAGAGGTGGGTTCCCATGGCCTGGAGAAACTCTTCACCTGTAGCTTTGCAGGACACAGCCTCCCTCCCAGCTGCTTTCATGGGCTGGTGTTGAGTATCTGAAGCTTTTCCAAGGTGTATGGTGCAAGCTGCCAGTGGATCTACTATTCTGGGGTCTGGAGAATGACTGTGGCCCTCTTCTGACAGCTCCACTAGATGGTGCCCTAGAAGAGACTCTGTGGGGACTCTCACCCCAAATTTCCCTTCTGCACTGCCCTAGCAGAGGTTCTCTATGAGGGCCCCACTGCTAAAGCAAATTTCTGCTTGGGCATGTAGGCATTTGTCTACATCTTCTGCAATCTAGGCAGAAGTTCCCAAACCTCAATTCTTGAATTCTGTGCCCCCACAGGCTCAACATCACGTGGAAGCTGCCAAAGCTTGGGGCTTTCACCCTCTGAAGCAGCAGCCCAAGCTGTACCTTGGCCCTTTATAGTCATAGCTGGAGTGGCTGGCATGGAGGGCACCAAGCCTCTAGGCTGTACACAGCATGGGTATCCTGGCCCCAGTCCAGGAAGCCACATTATCCTCACAGGACTCTGAGCCTGTGATAGGAGGGACTGCCATGAAGATCTTTGACATTTCCCCATTTCCCTAATGAGGAAAATGTCTTGGGGATTAGCTTTCAGCTCCTTGTTACTTATGCAGATTTCTGCATCCAGCTTGAATTTCCTCTCAGAAAACGGAATTTTCTTTTTTTATTGCACTGTGAGGCTTCAAATGTTCTGAACTTTTATGCTCTGCTTCCCTTATTAAACTGAATGCCCTTAGCAGCACCCAAATCACTTCTTGAATGCTTTGCTGCTTAGAAATTTCTTCTGCCGAGTACCCTAAATCATCTCTCTCAAGTTTAAAGTTCCACAAATCTCTAGGGTTGGGCAAAATGTCATCAGTCTCTTTGCTAAAACATAACAACAGCCACTTTTACTCCCGTTCTCTTCATCTGAGACCACCTCAACCTGGACCTTATTGTCCATATCGCTATCAGGCTTTTGGTCAAAGCCATTCATCAAGTCTCTAGGAAGTTCCAAACTTTTCCACAGTTTCCTGTCTTCTTCTGAGTCCTGCAAACTGTTCCAACCTCTGCCTGTTACCTAGTTCCAATGCTGCTTCCACATATTTTTGTGTCTTTTCAGCAGCACCTCATTCTACTGGTACCAATTTACTGTATTATTCTGTTTCCACACTGCTCATAAAGACATACAGGAGACTGGTAATTTACAAAAGAAAAGAATTTAATTGGACTTACAGTTCCACATTACTGGAGAAGCCTTACAATGATAGCAGAAATCAAGGGGGAACAAGTCACTTCTTAGGTGGATGGTGGCAGGCAAAGAGAGAGCACTTGTGCAGGGTAATGCTCCTTTTTAAAACCATCAGATCTTGTGAGATGTATTTACTATCATGAGAACAGCTTGGGAAAGAATTGCACTCATGAATCAATCACCCCCACTGTGTCCCTCCCACAACATGTGAGAATTCAAGTTAGAGATTTGGGTGGGGACACAGCTAACCATGTCAGATGGTAATGAATATGAATAGGAAGGATTGTAATGATGGATCGTGTTGTTATATTATGTTCTTCTTTGCTTCTCTGGTGTTGGAGATGCTCCTGTTGCTCACTGGTTCTCAGAGTTCTATTTTTCATTCAAAGTTGCATTCTGATAGAAAGATGAGCAACATAGTTCATCCTGACAAACCTAAGAGAAGCGGGAAGTGAGGCTCTCAGTTCTCCTTGTATGGATGATGAGTACATTTCTATGGGGTAAAAACACTAATACAATAACAATCAGATCTTAGTGAAACAACTTTTACTTAGGGCGGCTTTAAAGATGCAGAAACCACCAACTCTGTATTAGTAAGCCTAAAAGTAAGCAATAGAAGGGAACTAAAATAAATTATTCTGCACAAATACAAGTGCCCCTAATCCAAAGTTCATGGCTGTTTTTCACTTCTTATATCAGAGCCTGAAGCATTCTTTTTGTCAAAGTTATAGGGGCCTTCTTCACATGATAGTTATAATCTTAATAAATGTATTTCTTCCTCTGTTTCTTCTGAGTTGCTAAAGTTTATTCATGTAGTTCAGGAGTCACTGTTTTCTCTACATGATTAATGGAGTGACCAATAAGATGTGATAAAATATGATATAAAAGTTTGTTTAATTGCTGACCTCATTACTAAAATAGATATGAACCATAAAGCACCCAGCACCTCTGTGAAATACTTTGAATGTGTGTGTGTGTGTGTGTGTGTGTGTGTGTGTGTGTGTGTGTGTTTCTGAAATTTTGGGTGTGTCCCTGACACTGCATCTATTGCATTTTCTATATACTTAGACTACAGATTCAGATTCAATTAAGAAAGATAAAATAAAGGATAAAACCTACAATGATCAATTTTATGTGTCAACTTCACTAAGCCATGATACTCAGATACTTGGTCAAATATAACTCAAGATGTTTCTGTGAAATATGTTTTTTGGTTTGGTTTTTTCCTTTCATCCTTTAATTTAATCGATGCCTATCAAATACCCAGGACTACTCAGCAAGTATTCATTAAACATTGTCTCCGTGCCAGGCCCTATGCTTGTTATGTCAAATTCTGTGGTGAGGATGGGCTTGCAGTGGTGTGCAGTCACAATACAGTACCCATGTGCTATGATGGCACACAAGAGAGACACCTGAGCCTGATTGGGTTGGTGGGTGGGACAGGGCAGGTTTCCCAAAGGAATCAAAATCTAGCTAAATTCCAAGCGATTATTAGGAGCTAGCCACTTAAGAAAAGCATGAGGAAGTGACTCGTACTTTTATTTTTGTGTGTGTGAAATTTTCATAACACTTTGAATATATTTCTCAAGAAAATGCTCAGTGGTGCCAGGAAGAATAGTTAAACAGAAAGAGGCAGGAGGCATGCTGATTCCCTCATTAACACTTTTTCTTCTCACCATTTTCCATGGCCTCACCATCACAGTCCTGAATTCTGAGTACTCTCCTGAGGTTTACCTGACTTTTAAAGGGGAGTGGGTCAAATAGGTAAATGATCAGGCCCTTTTCCAAGGCCCAATTGGGATCTAAGTCCTCTGTATAGCTGCTGCTTCTGTCAGCTGTTTCAGAGGGTTGTTCTTCCTGCAGGCATTTTAGGGACAATAAAATAATTTCCCCATTCCCTATGTGTCTTTACTACCCTTTTCTCCCCATGTCAGCCAGTCTCAGTCCCATTCCCTGAAGTTAGAGAGATAAGTTAGAGTTAGTCCTTGCTCTCCAGAACCTCATAGCCTGGAGTGCCTTGCTCTTACCTCTCCTCTCCTCTCCCAGGTTGCTGCAGTCCATTATCCCTAGCAAGATGGTCAACTTCCTCCACATTACAAGGGAATGGCATGTTTGGCAGAAGGTGGGGCCACCAGGCAAAGCCTGAGAAGGCATAAGTGGAAGATTTATTTTATCCTCCAGCCTAAATAAGTTGGTATTTTGGCAGAAAGTTCAAGTGAACCCTACAAACTTCTCATGCTGGTCTTCATCCTGATTTCTATCCTCCTGCATAGTAAAAAGGCATGTGGCACGATTTTTGAAAGAAGGACAGAGGATTTTGATGAATAGTTGAACTAGGTTGAAATTTGCCCAAGGAGAAAATGATTGAATGATGTAGGAGCAGCCCCTGGTGCTGGCTAAGGGTAATAGCAGGATCCCCCCAGTACTAAGTAGAACTTTTTCTCCACAGCGAGAGGGCACTCTGTTGGGCAAAGCCATTGGCACCTGCTTTGGCTACTGGCTGGATGTCTCATCCTTTACTTACTTTCTCCCCTACTGCTGTAAAGCCCAGATCACCACACTCCAAATGTCAGCACTGCTGGTAAGGAGCCAGGCATGGCGGGGGGGTTGTCTTCAAAACAGGAGCCTGGCCTTTGTCTGCATCTATCCTGGGGCCCAGCACCTGGAATGAGAGGAGCAGGCCAATAGATCATCTATTTTCCAGGTTCCCCTGAGAGACTAGAGGCCAGCCCATCCTGAGGGATTTTCCTTCTTCCCAGGGCTATGACATGTATGGGCACTGCATTCTCCTGTTCATCACCTGTAACATTCATATTCATGCCTTCTTCTATCTCTCCTGGATGCTGGCAGGTGGCTGTCCCTTCTGTAAATGGCAAGATAGGTAAAATTCTGTAAAATATTTTTGAATGGAATCAACATTTAGATCAGCAGACTTTGAGTAAAGTAGATTGTTATTCATAATGCAGGTGGGCCTCATTCAATCAGTTGAAGGCCTTAAGGAAAAGACTGGCCTCCCCAGATGAAGAGGGAATGTTGCCAGCACTTTTCCTTCAGACTTAAGTTGCATCAGTTCTTTCTTCTTTGTGTCTGCAGCCTGCTGGCTTTCTCTGCAGAGTTTGGACTTGTCAGCCCTACAATTGTCTGAATCAACTCAATCCATTCCTTAAAATATCCTCCTCCAGACACTCCACACACATGCACGTTCTACTGGTTCTATTTTGCTGAAAAACCCTGAATAAAAGAGAGCTCATGTGTGTTCAAAATGAATTCACATTTTAACAGAGAGCATTATTATATGAGAAGGTAGCTACTTACAAACTTCACAGGAATTGTCTTATAAAAACTAGAAGATTAATATCTAGATAACCTAATAATAGGGTCATAAAGTAAAACTTCTAACAACACATAGAACTTACTATTTCCTCATTAGCTTTTGTACTAAACTGTAATCAAGTGCCAGTTGCGGCATGCTGACATCAAGATAATTCTTTATAAATATCAGATATGTTTTATACAAACAGACACTTTGGCCAAATTCTTCAATAGAAGGTGCCTTTCTTATCCTCAAATTAAATATCACCTATGTGTGTGTTAAATAGAAAGAAACTGTATGATGGGAGAAGGAGAAAAAAGGAATTGAATACAAATAGAACCTGCTGTGTAGTGGGACTCAACTGTCTACACTAGCAGTTCTTAAGCTTCATCACTTTTAAAATCAATGGAAAAAAAAGAAACAACTTTTCGCCAAGTTTGCAATTTAGCAATGATGAAATAGGTCCAAGATTTAGATGAAAGTTTGGTGATAGCTTGCAATTTTAATCTTTTTCTAAAGTAAAAATAAAAATAATCTATCACGCTCTAAAATAAAAAAGAATCAGGAGACATTTTCTACACGCTGAAGCAGTAGAGATATAGATAAGCAGAAATGCTTTCCAAAAATACTAACAAATAAATAAATAAGTACATTTTAGTTTCAAATCAAAAGATTGTTAATATTCAATGAATGAATAGTAAGACATTTCTTAACATTTTTTATTTGACTTCAACTATAAGTTAGTGATGCAAATACTTAAAGATTTATTATAGGGAAATACATTTTGGTAGCATGATTTCTTTAGATATGCATTTAACAAACATAAGTTATTTTCCTACTTTGGAAAGTATTGCAACTGGAAGAAAAGAAAAATACCTAAATATAATATTTCTATGAAGTGTTATACTTAGATAAAATGAGACATATGCTTAATTTTAATTTACATTCAAAATTTAGGAATAGATTTCAATTGTGCTTTGACATCTTTTTGCCACAGGGAGTAGCAATGACTTTTAACTTCTTTAGTTTCCAGTAACCACAGCCCCAACATTAAAAGTATTCATATGTTTTATAAATTAATATGAATTTTCCAAGCATTTAAACCTTCCTTGAGAAAAAATAATTTTGTTGTTGTTTTTCATTTTTTGCTATCTGCTTTTTAAAAGATATAGGTAAAATAGGCAAGACAGCTTGAGCACCAACCTTTCTTATGTCTCAGAATCAAAGGCCAGAGTGTTTCCTACTTCTAAGAATACTACTGGAGATACACTGTTTGTTTTAAGGGCTATATGAGCATACATAATCTCTGGAACATCACTTTCCAGAACCTTCACTTCAATATGCACTGTTTTCTAAAACTGGCCTAACAAAACACTTGACTGTCATGGGAATATTATGGCTGTTTCCTTTCACACTTGCCTTTTCCCTCTTTTTCCCCACTTCAAAACAGTAATATGTAATTCACTTTGGTGGCTTATTCTATAAGGGGGTCAAACAAAGATATAACATTGGTGTCAAGGTACACCCCTTATTCCAGGCATAAATTACCCATTAGAAGAACATTTATCTTCCCCAATGTGATACAAGTTTTGTTTAGTTAAGTAAAAGAAGCACATTTATCTGACCCATGCTGGGCTATTCTGCATTCATCTTGTTGAATGGAGCAGAAATTCTGAAAGTTACCTTTTAATGATCTTGCCATGGCCATCTCCTTACTGTTGTCAAAGTGAAACAGGCCCAATTGTCCAATAGGCAGTTGTTTTTGGATCAACATAGACATTAACCCTTCTGCTGTTAAAGCTTGACACTTGTGTATGTTTTATGCGAATTCCTTCCTCAGGAAAAGAGCTTCAGTCTTCTCAATAGAAATATCAAAGAACTAAAACTCAGCAGATCACCACATTCTGAAAATGAGATGCCTGATCCCTCATTCATCATGATTGCTTCTGTACCCCTCCTTAGTTCCTGTTTTCTTACACATTTTTACATTTCTTTCCTGCTATATAAACCCCTCGTTGTAGTCAGTCAGGAAGATGGATTTGAGATTAAGCTCACACGTCCTCGGCTGCAGCACCAGATTAAAGCCTTCTTCCTTGGCAATACTTGTCATCTCAGTGATTGGCTTTCTGTGCAGTGAGTTGCAGGACCTAGACCAAACCTCTGGGGTTTCAGTAACAAAAGAATGCAATTTTAAGAGAGTGATTCCTACAGAAGTCATTAAAAAAAGATCTATATAAAATCATAAAGAGAATGAATGATATCTTGTTTGATCCATGTGACTTAATCATGGCAAGGATCTGTGCCTTTGCTAGCTATTCCATAAATTAGAATTAAGAAGAAAAATGTGTAACCTAGGGAGCTGACATCAAACCTTTATTCAATTTTTTTTTTAAGTCAGACTTTTTCTAACAGAGGGTTGATCTGATTTAACAGTCTCAGTAGACGATGAGTTTGGCTTCTCAATTTGATTGTGTATTGGATATTTCTGTCTATTAAATGTACAAATTATGCCACTAAAGAGTTTTGATAAAAACGTATTTATAACATATAAGATCTAAGATCAAATCATTTTATTTAAAAAGTTAAAATAAAATAAAATATAAATGAAAAGTTAAAATAAAATAAAAATATATTTTGAAATTAATGATACCTAAATATTTCAATCCTTTTAGATGCTTCTCTATACAAAGTAAAAGATAAAGTTATATATTATGAGAGAGTTCTCTATAAAAAGTTAAAGACATGCCAGGCACTGGCTCATTCCTGTAAACCCAAATTTGGGGGTCAAGGTGGGTGGATTGCTGGAACCCAGGAGTTGGAGAACAGCCTGGGCAAGATGGTGAAACCTCATCTCTACAAAAAAATCCAAAACTTATCTGGGTGTAGTGGTTCATGCCTTTTTCTCAGCTACTCAGTGGGTTGAGGTAGGATGATCACTTGAGCCCAGGAAGTCGAGGCTGCAGTAAGCTGTAATTGCATTGCTGAACCCCAGCCTGGGTGACATAATGAGACTCTTTCTCAGAAAAGTAAAAAAAAAGGGAGGATATTAAAGGCAGTTATAAAACTTTAATTAAAGCTTTGCTAAATCTTCCTACTGATAAAGAATAACTTTCAAAAATCAATTGGCTTTCATCAGTTTCCCTACAAAATGATAAAAAAGACTATTGAGTTTTCCAGTGACTCGTCATTATTATTATTATTTAGTTATTATATACTGTGCCAGTACTCACAAGGAACCCATAGAGAGAATATTTAAATAATACTGCCACAGTAATCTTTATATATTCAGTAACTATAAAAATGTATTTTTGATCTATTGTGTCCTACTAAAAAATGTAATGAATCAGTTAAAGGAAAAACAATTCAATACTCAAAGACACACAAAAAAATTAGTATTTTGGGACTTGGCAAGATGGCTAAATAGGAACAGCTCTGGTCTGCAGCTCCCAGAGAGACCAATGCAGAAACTGGATGATTTCTCCATTTCCAACCGAGGTACCCAGTTCATCTCACTGTGACTGATTAGACAGTGGGTGCAGGCCACGGAGGGCAAGCCAAAGCAGGATGGGGTGTTGCCTCACCTGGGAAGTGCAAAGGGTCTAGCCAAGGGAAGCCATGAGGTACTGTGCTGTGAGGGATGGTGCTATCCAACCCAGACACTGTGCTTTTCCCAAGGTTTTTGCAACCAGTAGACCAGGAGACTGCCTCATGTGGCTACACCACCAGGGACTTGGGTTTCAAGCATACAACTGGGCTGCCCTTCGAGCAGACACCAAGCCAGCTGCAGGAGTTTTTTTTTTTTTTTTCTTCTTCTTCTTTCGTTGTTGTTGTTGTTGTTGTTTTATTCCCCAGTGGCACCTAGACCCCCACTGAAATAGAAATGTTCACTTCCCTGGAAAGGAGGCTGATGCCAGGGAGCCAAGTGGTCTTGCTCAGTGGGTACCACTCCCATGAAGACCAGCAAGCTAAGATCCATGGGCTTGAAATTCTCACTGCCAGCACTGAAGTCTGAAGTCAACCTGGGATGCTCCAACTTGGTAGGGGAAGGGATGTGCAACATTACTGAGGCTTGAGTAGGTGGTTTTCCCCTCACAGTGTAAACAAAGCCTCAAGGAAGTTTGGACTGCAAGGAGCCCAACACAGCACTGCAAAGCCACTGGAGCCAGACTGCCCCTCTAGATTCCTCCTCAGAGGCAGGACATCTATGAAAGAAAGGCAGCAGCCCCAGTCAGGGACTTATAGTGAAAATCCTGTCTCCCTTGGGCAGAGCACCTGGAAGGGAGGGATGCCTGTGGGCACAGCTTCAGCAGATCTAAACATTCCTGCTTGGTGACTCTGAAGAGAGCAGCAGATCTCGCAGCACAGCACTCAAGCTCTGCTAAGGGACAGGCTGCCTCCTCACGTGGGTCCCATACCCCCATGCCTCCTGATAGGCAGACACCTGCTAGCAGCATTTGACAGACACCTCATACAGGAGAGCTCCAGGTGCCCCTCTGGGACAAACCTTCCAAAGGAAGGAACAGGTAGAAGTCTTTGCTATTCTGCAGCATCTGCTGGTGTTACCCAGGCAAAGAGGGTCTGGAGTGGACCTCCAGCAAACTCTAGCAGACCAGCAGAAGAGGGACTTGACTGTTAGAATAAAAACTAAGAAACAGAAAGAAATAATATCAACAAAAAGGACACTCACACAACAACTGTATCCAAAGGTCATCAGCATCAAAGACCAAATCCACAAAGATGCAGAAAAAACATTGCAAAAGTGCTGAAAATTACAAAAACCAAAATGTCTCTTCTCCTTCTAAGGATCATAACTCCTTGCCAGCAAGAGATCAAAACTGGATAGAGAATGAGTTTGATAAATTAACAGAAATAGGCTTCAGAAGGTGGGTAATAACAAACTTCTTTCAGCTAAAGGAGCATGTTTCAACCCAATGCAAAGAAGTTAAGAACTTTAATAAAAAGTTACAGGGACTGCTAACTAGAATAACCAGTTTAGGGAAGAACATAAGTGACCTAATGGAGCAGAAAAACACAGCACAAGGACATCATGAAGCATACACAAGTATCAATAGATGAATTGATCAAGTAGAAAAAAGGCTATCAGAGATTGACAATCAATTCAATGAAATAAAGTGTGAAGACAAGATTAGAGAAAAAAGAATGAAAAGGAATGAACAAAGCCTCCAAGCAATATGGGACTATATAAAGAGACCAAACCTATGATTGATTTTTTAACCTGAAAGTGACAAGAAGAATGGAATCAAGTTGGAAAACATGCATTATGATATCCAGGAGAACTGCCCCAATCTAGCAAGACAGGCCAACAATAAATTCAGGAAATGTGGAGAACACCACTAAGATGCTACTTGAGGAGCACAACCCCAAGACACATAGTTCTCAGATTCACCAAGGTTGAAATGAAGGAAAAAATGTTAAGGGCAGCCAGAGATAAAGGTCAGGTTACCCACAAAGAGAAGCCAATCAGACTAACAGCAGATCTCTCTGCAGAAATCCTACAAGCCAGAAGAGAGTGGGGCCAATACTCAACATTCTTAAAGAAAATAATTTCCAACCCAGAATTTCATAACCAGCCAAACTAAGCTTTATAAGCAAAGGAGAAATAAAACCTTTTACAGGAAAATGCTGAGGGATTTCATCACCACCAGACCTACCTTACAAGAGTTCCTGTAGAAAGCACTAAATATGGAAAGAAAAACTTGTACCAGCCACTGCAAAAACATATCAAAATATAAAGACCAATGACACTATAAAGAAACTAGATCAACTAATGTGCACAATAATCAGCTAGTACCATGACGACAGGTTCAAATTCACACATAAGAATATTAGCCTTAAATGTAAATGGGTAAATGTCCCAATTAAAAGAATAGATTGACAAATTGGATTAAAGTCAAAACCCATTGGTGTGCTGTATTGAGGAGATCCATCTTATAAGAAAAGACACACATAGGCTCTAAATAAAGGGATGGAAGAATATTAACCAAACAAATGGAAAGAAAAAAAAAGCAGGAGTTGATTTCCTAGTCTCTGATAAAACAGAGTTTGCCCCAACAAAGGTCAAAAAAGACAAAGAAGGGCATTACATAATGGTAAAGGGATCAATGCAGCAAGAAGAGCTAACGATCCTAAATATATATGCACCCAATACAGGAGTGTCCAGATTCATAAAGCAACTTCTTAGAGACCAACAAAAAGACTGAGATTCACACACAATAATAATGAAAGATTTTAACACCCCACTATCAATATAAGACAGATCAATAAGACAGAAAATTAATAAGAATATTCAGGACTTTACCTCAGCTCTGGACCAAGCATACCTAATATACATCTACAGAACTCTCCACCCCAAATCAACAGAATATACATTCTTTTCAGCAACACATAGCACATATTCTAAAATCAGCCACAAAACTCGAAGTAAAACATTCCTCATCAAATATAAAATAACAGAAATCATAAAAAATAAAAAATAGTTTCTCAGACCACAGTTCAATCAAATTAAAACTCAGGATTAAGAAACTCACTCAAAATTACACAACTGCATGGAAACTAAACAACCTTCTTCTGAAAGACTACTAAGTAAATAATGAAATTAAGGCAGAAATAAATAAGTTCTTTGAAACCAATGAGAACAAAAATGCAATGTACAAGAATATCTGGGACACAGCTAAGGCAGTGTTTAGAGGGAAATTTATAGCACTAAATGCCCACATGCAAAAACAAGAAAGATCTAAAATTGATACCCTAACATCACAATTAAAAGAACCAGAGAAGCAAGAGCAAACAAATTCAAAAGCTAGCAGATGATAAGAAATAACTAAGATTAGAGCATAACTGAAGGAGATAGAGATGTGAAAAACCCTTCAAACAATCAGTGAATCCATGAGCTGTATTTTGAAAAGATTAACAAAATAGACCACTAGACAGACTAAAAAAGAAGAAAAGAGAGAAGAATCACATAGACACAGTAAAAAATGATAAAGGGCATAACACCACTGATCTCACAGAGATACAAATTACCATCAGAGAATACTGTAAACACCTCCACACAAATACACTAGAAAATCTAGAAGAAATGAATAAATTCCTGGACCCATACACCCTTCCAAGACTAAACCAGGAAGAAGTCAAATCCCTGAATAGACCAATAACAAGTTCTGAAATTTAGGCAGTGATTAATAACCTACCAACCAGAAAAAGCCCAGGACCAGACAGATTCCCAGCCAAATTCTACCAGAAGTATAAAGAGGAGTTGGTACCATTTCTTCTGAAATGATTCCAATCAATAGAAAAAAAGGGCCTCCCCACTCACTAATTTTATGAGGCCAGCATCATCCTGATACCAAAAACTGGCAAAGAAACAACAAAAAAAGAATATTTCAGGCCAAAATACCCCTGATGAACATTGATGTGAAAATCCTCAATAAAATACCGGCAAACCAAATCCAGCAACACAACAAAAAGCTTATTCACCACTATCAGGTCAGCTTTATCCCTGGGATGCAAGGCTGGTTTAACATACATAAATCAATAAAGGTAATCCATCACATAAACAGAATCATTGGCAAAAACCACATGATTATCTCAATAGATGCAGAAAAGTCCTTCAATAAATTCAATACCCTTCATGCTGAAAACACTTAATAAACTATATATTAATGGAACATATGTCAAAATAAGGAGAGCTTTTTATGACAAACACACAGTCATTATCATACAAAATGGGCAAAAGTTGGAAGTATTCCCTTTGAAAACCAGCATAGACAAGGATACCCTCTTGTATCACTCCTGTTCAACATAGTATTGGAATTTCTGGCCAGGACAATCAGGCAAGGAAAAGAAATAAAGGGTATTCAAGTAGGAAGAAAGGAAGTCAAATTGTCTCTGTTTGTAGATAACATGATTACATATTTATAAAACTCCATTGTCTCAGCCCAAAAACTCCTTAAGCTAATAAGCAACTTCAGAAAACTCTCAGGATACAAAATCAATGTGCAAAAATCACAAGCATTCCTATGCATCAATAATAGACAAACAGAGAGCCAAATCATGAGGGAACTCCCATTCACAATTGCTACAGAGAGCAAAATACCTAGGAATAACAAAGGACTGAAGGATCTTCTCAAGAAGAACTACAAACCACTGTTCAAGGACATAAGAGAGGGCACAAACACATGGACAAACATTCCATGCTCATGTATAGGAAGAATCAATATCGTGAAAACTGTCATACTGCCCAAAGTAATTTATAGGTTCAATGCTATTCCCATCAAGCTATCATTGACTTTCTTCACAGAATTAGAAAAACACTACTTTAAATTTCATACTGAATTTTAAAAAGCCATATAGCCAAGACAATCCTAAGCAAAAGAGATCAAAGCTGAAGACATCATGCTACCTGACATCAAACTATACTACAAGGCTGCAGTAACCAAAACAGCATGGTACAGGTACCAAAACAGATATATAGACCAATGGAACAGAACAGGGGCCTCAGAAATAACACCACACATCCACAACCATCTGATCTTTGACAAACCTGACAAAAACCAGCAAGGAGGAAAGGATTCCCTATTTAATAAATGATGTTAGGAAAACTGGCTAGCCATATGCAGAAAACTGAAATTGGGCCCCTTCCTTACACCAATGGGCAAAGACTTCATGACTAAAACAACAAAAGCAATTGCCACAAAAGCCAAATTGACAAATGAAATTTAATTGATTTAATGAAACTGGAAACCATCATTCTCAACAAACTTGCACAGTAACAGAAAGCCAAACCACTGCATGTTCTCGCTCATAAATGAGAGTTGAACAATGAGAACACATGGACACAGGGAGGGGAACATCACACAGCAGGGCCTGTCAGGGGTTGGGAGCAAGGGGAGGGATACCATTAGGAGTAATATCTAATGTAGATGATGGGTTGATGGGTGCAGCAAATTGCCATGACACGTGTATATCTATGTAACAAACCTGCACGTTCTGCACTTGTATCCCAGAACTTATAGTATAATTTTTAAAAATAGTATTTTAAATTTATATATATATATCTTAAAAAGTCAAATATGTTTGGGCATAATATACAAATGTTGGCAATTAAATATGTATTTTATTACTATTTAAAATCGTATTGGTGTTTACTTAAAAAAATACAAATTAAAAGATAAAAAAATAAAATTTATAAGTTAAAGGAAAGATGCTTCAATTGTCAAGTATATAGTAGTGGATATTACATCACAAAGTTTGGCATTGGACACCTCCTAAAGAGTTGTTTTAAACTGACAATATAAATAATATACCCATGTCAAATAATCTGCACTATTTTTAATGTGTCTGAGGAGGAGAAAACAAAACTGTGGCATGTTATCACATGACTTCTTGATCCAATATTGTAGCCACTAGCCACATAATACTATTTAAATTAACTCTAAATTTAATTAAATTGAAATTAATGTCCTCAGCCACACCAGCCACATTTCAAGCAATTGATAGTCATACCTGGCCAATGGCTATCATATTGGACCAAGCAGATATACAAAATTTCCATCATGACACAAAGTTCTACTGAACAGATCTGTCTTAGGAAATTGTATTTGTTTCAGCATTAAAGTCTCTAGAAATTATATGAAACGATTCTCCAGCAGATTTTTCCACAAAAAAAGGCACATATCCTCTTTTTCCTTTCCATTCATCCATGAGGGGGCCAAAATATGCACAGAATTATTGGAATTCAAATATCTAAGGAAAATTTCTTTTTGCACCTCATACTAAAATTCTTTACAGCATTTTAATTAAAAGTTATAATTAGTTTTTGTAATTTTTGATATAACTACCACTGCTTAAATCATGACTAACTTAGGGTTTATTTTAGTTTCAAGGGGTGATCCACACTCATATTCACAGAGTGACCTGCCAGAAGGGATTAATTCTATTTCTCTTTTGCACTGACTTAACAGTGGTTACCAGGTAGGTAATATGGAAAAATGGAAGCAGAATGTTTTAAGCCACACATTGTTATTAAATTTTCTAGCAAAGAAATCACAAAAGCAGAATGATTCCTTGTGTTCCAGGACAAAAGCTAATCACTAATGCAGTTATAAAGATATTACCTGCTAATATATAAGTATACAATTGGAAACAGCAAGAGTTTAGCGATATATTGGTGACATTTGTGATATGTAAGGGAAATATGATATTTTTTAAAAATCTGCTACTCTATTAGAACTGATGTAAAATTGTCAGAGTATATTTACAGTTAACAATTCAAGTCACATAAAAATATAATCATATTTTTTAGACTATAGCAATAAAGGCATTAGCTTTGTGTTTTCTCATTTCACCAAGCATCAATAAAAATGAGTTTCTTTAAAGTATAAGAAGAATCTAAGTTAATTTTAATAAAATAAAAATAGTTGGAAAATGTTTGCTTTATTTTTTCATGATGTTTATGTGTCCTTTGTTTACTCAGTCACTGTGCTTTACAGTTCATAAAAGTAATCAAACTTTATTCTGTCACTCAATGTTTCTTAAATTAACATTTATATTAGAACAGTTTTTGATTCACAAAAATATTACAAAGACGCTACAGACAGTTCTCATATACTACACACCCAGTTCGCCCTATTTATTAGCATCTTACTTTAATATTGACATTTATTTGAATTAATGGACCAGTATTAATTCATTATTATTAATTTGTCTTAATTTATTTAGATTTTCCCAGTTTTTAACAAAAGTTATTTTTCCATCCCAGCATCCCATTTAGGTCACCACCTTACATTCAATTGTCATGTCTCCTTAAGTTATTTTTTGCTGTAATAGTTTCCAAGTCTGGCCTTGTTTTCTATGGTTTTGACAGTTTTGCAGAGTATTCGTCATTTGTTTTGTAGAATTTCCCCTAATTGGTTTTTTTCCAATGTTTCTTACAAGATTAGACTGGGGTTCTGTGGTTTTAGGAGAAAAACTATGGAGGTAAAGTGTCATTTTTACCACCTCATATCAAGAGTATATATTATAAATCTGATTTATCACCATTGATGTTGACCTTGATCACCTAACTGACGCAGTGTTGACTCCAGTTAGTTTTTTAAACATAAAGGAAAGTAGGTGCCAATCACATAAACTTACCTTAAGTATTCAAATTAAAAATAAATGCTAAGGTAATTTGAAGGTACAATGATTTTTATCAAATGGTATATTATTTGGAATTAAGTAATTGGTAAAAAGCAAATAAAGAAATACTTAAGCAACACACTATTTTTTAACAAATCTAGATTACAGAGAGCTAAATTGATAATTTCCACTTACAAAGAAATAGATGATTTTTATTCATTAGAAATTTAAAACAAAAAAAGAATGCAAATACAAATAAAATAAAGAAATCTCAATTCAGACCAGCCCATTTTTGGCTATGTAGCCCTTGCAGCTCCACAGCTGTGCTATTGGGGTTGTGCTACCAGAGATTAGGAGACTCCTGCACAGCTGTTGTTGTGTGTCTAATCAGTTTATTTTTAAATAATTAATCAAATTAATCACATTTTTCATCAACAAAAGAAATTACTGTCATATAAATGGCTGATATAAATATCATACATATATTCCATATATAATGTCAACATACCTTGGGAACATTATCAGCCAACTTTTAAATCACCTTTTAGAAAAACATGTTGGACATATACAAAGAAAATTTATTTCTAGTTATGGATCTATGTATGACTTAGCATAGGTAAATATAAGACATAAGGTGCTCCAACATTAATTTATAATCAATCAAAACTAAAATATTAAATTATAAATATGGCTTACCAATATTTACTCCAAGTGATATTTTCACAGATACGATGATAATATGTTTATATTTTCACCAATGAAATGCCTCCCTGTGCCACACCCCCAACTACAAACATTTACACGTGATTCCCTTTCTACCTTTGCTTAAATTTATGGCAATCATGATCCTAGACGAATTAAATCTTTTATAAAAATTCAGCAGGTTAATGTCCTGTGGCACATTGTAGGTATGTTAAATAATTTCCTGTTAGAAAAAAACTGCAAAGTTGTCACACTTAAATTTACTGCAGCAACAATTATAGCCCTTTCGGTTTATGATAGAGGGAAAGCAAATACTGAGGCTGCTTCAGGCAATTGAGAAGTTCTGGTGTCAAAAATCTTTCACTGGTAGGCAAACCTTGGATGCCTTCCAGGTAAGAAGGCTAAGCATTTCCAAACAATACTGCACTGTTGATCCTAAACCATTTTTTACTTCCATTGTGCTGTAATTATGGCCAGAGCCACAGTGAAATATGACTCTCTTGAGAATGTGTCATTGGCAGGCATGGAAATTTTGTCCGGAAATATTGGTTGGACACAGGCAATGCAGTAATTTGAAATTACTGTTTCAAATATCATATATCAAAATAAATGAGTTAGCGTGTTAAAATAACAATGCCCATATTTAAGTGTTCTAATTTATTTTTTCTTATTTTTCAAGAAGGCATATTTCTGGTTATGTCCACACATCAAGTTTAAAATACTCTGTATCTTAGAAACTGACTAGTTCAGTTATTTTTCATTAGTTCTACTCAAGAAAGTCATTAATGGTACAGAAAGTACTTTTTGCCTTGTCAGAACATAACTCTTATTGATAACTATGAGATGATACATAATGGACAAACATCTGCTCAATAAAACATAATGTTATCTACTCAAAAATTACACAGTTAAAAATATATGGTATAAAGCTTAGATTCTGAACTGACAGCAACATTCAACAAGTAGTCCCAAAGGAACAAGACATTCATTCAATTTATCTTTGAATCTCTAAAGGCTAGTAACGTATAGCAGAAACTCTAAAAATAATGGTTGTTAAACCACTGAATGAACCATATTATTTAGTTTTTTAAATAAAATACTAGGTGCAAGTAGGATACCTATATATTTATCTACCTACATAAATTTAATCAGTCTATCAGTAAATATTTTTATAGTGTTAACTATATGTTAAACATGAATGTTAGAACTTCCATAATGGATAAGGCTAGTGTTTCATATTTCTGTTTTTTAAGTGAACAAATGATGTGTAAAATCAGAAGAAGTCTAAAAAATAGAATTATAGGACAAAACCAAGTTTAAGGAGAAAAACATGTTATGGCATTAGAAAGAGTACAAAATGGGATCATTCTCAAGGTACTTGAAGTGAAAATATGTCAATACCAAAAGCAGTAAATCTATGTATTCTGGTTTTAGATTACTTCTTCAGTTAAGGCAAAGAAAAAAAGCAATGCAATGAATTGCTTCCTTAAGTAGAAGTGTGGAGGTTGCTTGCTAATTTCAAAAGAGTTCTGTTTAATCGGCATTTAATCAGTTTATTTAGAAATGGGCATTTAATCAGTTTATTTGGGAACCCAGAATATGCAAATTTAAATTTGAACATTATCTAGAAATATTTATATTTCTTATTTTTTGACAACTTTTTGAGACAGAGTAACCTTTATAACATACATGTGAGTATAATGTATAACATTAATATTATAAGGACTGAGAGAGGAGAAATAGGAAAATAAACCACTGAGAGGTTCTTTTACTGCATGTGAATTGGAGTAATATTACTTGAAAATAGACTTTGATAAGAAACATTCATTTATATAGAGAATGTTTGATTTACAGTGATGAAATCCTGCATAGGTGGTCATTAAACACTTAGCTACAGTGACCTTTATGAATGACAACATGAAGACTTGGAGGGCTATGCTACAAGATGCTGTTTATAAGTTAAAACATGAGATGATATATCATGTCATTTAACAATGCCCAGAAGGAAACGACATAATTCATCTACTGTAGAGGATAATCTATTCTGATTGTCATGTGCAGGTAGCAGGCCCATATGTGTATGTCAGGGACTTGAGGGATTCACTGTGGTTCTTCTTGTTACTTCCATGTCTGATAAAACATTAGAATGGCCTGATCAGAGGGTAAAACTACTTAGGGCCTCCGGTCCTTCAGGATTTGAAATCTGGGTGACTCCACCATGCAAGTTACCTAAGGAAGCTGAGGAGGTGCCTGAGACTGATGCCAAAATAGTATTGATGGCAGCGGTGGCTTATCTGGAGTGGCCACTGCTATGATGCCAGCTGCAGTGGGGGAGGTACGGCTGGGAGGTGTGAGCTAGGGCCAGGCAGAAGTTCCACCCCCTTCTAAGTTGGCATGGTGGGAGCCTCATATTCCCGAGGCACAGCTGCAGTCACCTAGCTGTGGCTGCAGATGGGGCATCTCTGCACTCTCAGGTGCCAGGACGCAGCCCACTGCCTCTGCAGGCTTGGAAGTGCTTGCTCCTGCTGCATGGCCCCTCCCTGCCCCTGGCTCCCTCTCTGACGTTGGAGCAAAGTTGAGGACAACCCTGGATGCTGCTGCAACCTGGCTCAACATGTGCACGCTTGGGGCAGCGCTGACATAACAGTCCCCTGCTGCCCCAACTCCTCTGGACTTTGGGTGCTGAAGAGCACGGGAGGGAAGCTGAGGTGGGACCTGAGGGTGACTCAGCATGAGCCTTCAGGCACCCCTAGGCACAAACAGCCTGAGCAATGGCAGGAGACAGACAGGCTGCTGGACAGAAAGTAGCAGGTCTCTGGTGAACTCCCACCTTCAAGCCACAGATGGCTTGAAACCTGGGGGCCAGACTGATGGACCAAAGCAGGAATTTATGTTGATTTTTCTGGGCCACCCATGAACCAATCAGCACACACTTTCTCCCCTCTGAAGCCAATAAGAACCTTGGACTCAGCCAGACTCAAGGAGACAATGAGACAACCTTCCTGACAGGAGCTACTGCTCTATGGTCTCCTCTCTGGCTTGAGATGAATACTTGTTGGGATGTCCTGCCTGCAGAGAGGAGTTACCCATTGTGTGTCTCCTCTGAGCTATTCTGTTGCTCAACAAAACTCCTCTTCACCTTGCTCCCCCTCCACTTATCTGCATACCTTATTCTTCCTGGAGATCAACAAGAACTCACGCCCCACAGAATGGTGGGGCTAAAAGGGCACAGCACAAACAGGACACAAACATGCCCCTTGCTTGCCACGTGGTGGACCACAAGAATGAGAAAAAAGAGAAGGGAGAAGAGCTACAACCCTTCTGGGAGTCTAGACCTAGGAGCTCCCCGAGCCAGGGCTATGACACCCTCTCTGGGGCTCTATGGTTTTTGGTGTCTCTAAGCTTCTGGGCACCACTGTCTTCCCCAATGCCAGCCGTGGAAGCTGCTTGTGGTACGCCTGGTCCAGTCTCAGGGAGCTGGCACCCATGCCAGCACCTGGAGCAGCTTGCCCCAATGCAGCTAGAGTACCTGGCTGGGCACAGTGGCTGGACCCCATGCTTGTTCACTCACATACCTCTCTCTGCTCCACACACCTCTCTGACTTATCCTTGACAGGCGTGAGATTTGGGCTGGCAGTGCTAGCTGAGTGCACCCTGCCAGGCTGAGTTGATGGAATGAGCTCAGCAGGCAAAGGTACCACTTGCCACAGAGTTTTTCAGCTGGTCAAGCAACACCCCAAGGATCCAGTGACAGTATTGGCAGAGGAGGTTGTAAAAACCATTAGTTATGGTCTCAAGACTAGCTACAGGGTTAGGATGATATTTGTTCCACTAACTTTCCTATCTTACTTTTATTTTTTTCGAGTGTGACAAGCCATTGCATTGAATGCACTTGATCTGAGCCAAACCCTAATTTGAGTGTAACAAATAGTTATATGTGTAAGATGCTTATAGTACACTGATCCTCATGTTTTCAGCCCATTACTGATTCTACTTGTAGCTGTGGTTAACAGTTCCTGTGTAAACTCTCAGCATTTGAATTCAAACCCCAATACTGTTTTTAGATTTTCTGTCCTTAATTTTTGTTTTGTTTTCAAAACTACAGGAACATGTGATAGCTCTGAATGTGAGGGATGAAAGGCCACGGAAATTTTCATCTATTAGGGTTCAAAAGCTAAAGGCATCGATGTTCTGTCTTTTGTAAGATGAAAATGATACAAATTTTAGTATGATTTTTCAGTGGATCACAGCAAGATCTAAAAGCAGTAACCGGATCATCAGCTCACTTTATTAGTGCTATCTCTTATTTGATCTCACTCTTTTAATTCCCTCTTTCCCGAGTCTTAGGATAACCTCCCAAATAACTAGCTGCATGTGAAATAGGTTTACTTTTATGGGAACCCAAACTAAGATTCCCTACACCAGAGATGGCCACAGTTTATCCCAGTGTAAGCATTTCTATTGAACATTTTAGTTCGACATCTTCTCATTTATACTCTGTATCTTATTATTTCCTAAGAATATGCATTGGAACCATGGGATCCAAAATATGATTATTTGCAAGGTTCTGATCATGGACTAACAAATTGCTGTACAGAAATGTAACAATTTACACAGCTGCCAGTAGTGTATGCTGCTAGTTCCTAACTGAAAATATTTTCTTTGCTTTATAAGGTAAAAGCATTTTTAAAACAAAAATATTTTGATTGGGAAAAGTACTCAACCTTGATAAAAATATGCAAGATTTTGGCCAAACTGAGAAAATAGTATATATGACACATATAATATTTTACTCTATTTTGTATTTAGAATATATGGCTTGTTTATATCCAATACTCTTAACAAATATATTTTCATTTCTTATTTAATTATGCGCAGATCTAGAAAACACTGAATAAGATAGCTACTATAACTAGAGAATAATCAGTTCTGACTATTTTATGTAGCCAACATTACTGCCTTTATATTTGGGGTTACATAATTTATTTTAAAATGTTTGTTTTGCTGGTTAATTAACGAAGAGGTTTTCCTTTTTGTGGAATTTTTTCTAGATTATTTCATATATGTAAACCTGAAAAAATTAAGAACATAAGTTGTTATTTAAAATGATTAAAAATTATTGTAGTGATACACGTATTAAACTATGATACACATGGCTAATGAAGCAATCCATTGAAATGATATTTTATTGGTTTATAGAAATGTAAAATGTCATATATTTGTTCTTGTATGTCAGTAATAGAAAACCTCCCATGATAAAAGAAAATTTATGTTTGATGTGTACTTTGAAGTTGTCTTGTTATTACTGGTACAGATATACTTGTCAAAAAAAATAAATATATATTTACTCTGTGTCCTTATTACATTTATTTGTAGTTCTATCTTACCCTTATTTTAGATGTTTACAGTTTTTCTTATTTTGGGATGGTAAATACCTTGAGGGAGTTATGTATTGGGAACATTCTAATCCAGTATATATTAAAAACGATGTGTATTGGAATTAAAAAACTATATTGGTCAAAGTTCCTCAAACAAAATAGTTTATTTTTTAAATGCTTTTACTACTTCAAGTCAAGTAACACAAGATTCTTGTAAAAAATAGCAAACTTTTTCTCTTAAGAAGTTCAAAAGTCAAAATGTCTATCCAACATATCCTTGAAGTCTGTATATAATTAAATGTTCTGTTGACTCCTGAGTTATCTTCTGACAATAGACTTTTAAATTGTGTAAAAACTCAACCCATGTCTTCTACAATATTATATTTTCTGGTCTAGAAATACCAAGTCAATTCATCTAAAAACTAATTAGTAGAGATAATATATAGTTTTAGTGTACATCTGTGATGAGAAGACTCAAAGACTACTGGTTCATACTTTAAATCAGTAAAATGAAAACTCTTTTATCCTTTTCAGAAAAGAAAATTTGCATTTTTATATTGAATTGAATGTGATGATAACCAATGGGGAGTTTATTAATTAATACTTTTGTATTGTTAGATTTTTATATACTTGAATTAACAAACTTTGTTATTATTAATTCATATCATATTTATTAACAAAAGTTTAGATGAGGGCATTAATTACTGTTTAAAACTAACTCAATTTTTTTCTTGAATTCATAACAATATATCTAGAAACACTTATTTGGGTGGTTACTAACATTATACCAAGAATGTTATAAGTTGTTACAATTAGACCACTAATTTAATACAAAATTAAATAATTTAAATTGAAACTAATTAAATTAACAGAATAACATCAGAACTCCTCTTTATATGATATTTACATATAAATATGTGTATCGGACTTTTTATATGTTATGGACTCTTTATATATGTTATGGACTCTTTATATTAATTTCATGCTGCAAATTGAATACTTTTAAAAATATAACAAAAATAAGAGAAAATATGATAATCTGGTGGTATTTCTATCTCTACTTTCAAGCAACCTGTTGATGCATAAACACTGATCTTCAAAGTGAGCCCATTTAAAGCAACTTGAATTCAACTTTATCTTAAAAGAACCTCAAATTAGTAAATTAACTTTTGAAGAGAAGTTTTAACAGACTCTTTAACCAGCAATATTGTGATAATTTCAAAGAATCAAATTATCATAGAAATCTGAGTAAATAGGTAGAAGGAGCAACCCATTAGTTTGCTCTGAGATATTTCACCCTTAATTCTTCAGTATTTTATTTAAATAAAACAGCTAGAAATGTATATATAAATTAGATAACACATATTTGATAAATTATTTATTATTAATTTGCAGCAGATAAAACCACATAAGCATCTGTTCAGAAAACAGATAACTAATTTGAACATGTGCCTTGGAAATGGTTAAGTTGGTTTGAGCCTTAGAGCAAGGGAAGAAAATTGAAGCAATTTCTGCTACCAAATTACATTATCTGATCTAGAAATACCAAAGTTATCTTTCAATATTTTGAAGTGAATATTTTGAAGAAAATGGCAACTATGCCATTTCCAATCAGTATGCAATTAGAATGAAATACTGCCCTCCCTCAAGACTATAAGATTCTGCTTTTCTTGTTATGTGCGTATTAATACCACTAAATAGAAAAATTGCTAATTTTTGAGTAGCTTCCTGATGATTAAAAATATATTTAGTACCTTTAATCGTTTGGAAAATCGTTATAGCTCTGTCTAATAAAGAAACCTTAGAGTTACAATATAAGTGAAACATACAATGCCTGGCAACACATTTACGTTATGGTCAGCAGCTGCACAAAAATTCTGACTCTCTAATTTCCACATTGGCAAGTCCCGCACTATTTTTATATATATTATTGCAGCAGTCTTGTCTAACAAGATGAAAATCTTTGTCATCCTCAGAGCTACAGCCTTGACTCATCCTCCTTTTAAGTTTTTTAAAGTGATGAGAATAAAACATGAAGTTCTTTTTTACCACTCAGATAATTTACTGGATTTGCAGAGAATTAGTCTTGAGGCATTTGATAGAATTTTTCTTGAGAAAAAATACTTCCTTCTCATAAAAAATTAAATCTCAAAAAAATCTGACAAAAAAGAATTTGACAGAAAGGAAAGAGGCTTTTCCTTCAGAGTAAATATGTTGGGACCATTCAAATAATGACATTCTTTTTTATTGGAGGCTACATAATTGCAAACATGTGTGTGGCTAAGCATGTAATTTGTCTACATGCCCATCAGGAAACAGCAACTGAAAGCCACCAAACTCAGCAGGATATGCTTCTAAAAACTTCTCAACTTTATAGCAGGTGAAAATGTATTGACATCTAGAATCAATACATTATTTTTGACGGAAAGATTTGTTCTACTACCACTTAAAATGGGATATGAATAAACTATTACACCCTTACTGAGGAGGGGGCACTAATGGAAGTTATCAAACTCCATTTCACTGACTTGTGAGTAAAGGAAATCATAGAATAAAACACGAATGCAAATAATTTGTTATAATTCTGTGCCTCTTTATTCAAGGGTTTTTTTCTGTGGTAGGGACTGCTTAATTTTGTACTCAGTATGAATTCTCCTCTTTTCTTAAATTATCTATGCTATTAGAGGTAGAAATATGACCCCTGCTCCCCCATAGAAAGACTTCATTTCTCAAGCTCCATCCCAGACAAAAACAGTGAGGTATAAGCAGCAGTAATTAAATGTTTACTATTGCTTCTTCATTTATCTTCCTTGTGCAATGATATTATCACTGTGAGTCACATGTTAAGGATGGGGAAGGTGAAAGAGAGAAGTGTGTGATACTGACGATATAAATGAGAAAAAAGTACTCCCGTTTTGTTTAAACCAAGTTTGTATGTTTTAGGTCTCTGTAACTAGCTTTATGCAAGTTAGTAATTCTAGTCATGGGACACTGATACCATTTGATAAAACATACTTTGTGAATCAGCGTTTGAGGATGGCTGTGGCCAAACTGAGTAATAAAGATAGAACAGACTGCAAAGATTATGCATCAATGGCCATTATGAATTATATTACATGCTTTCATCTTATTTGTTATAAAATAGTTTCATTATTGAAATTCACTTTGCAGCAAAATTGGAGTCTACTTTGTGGGTTTTTTAAAAACAATAGTTTCCCAACGTTTTTCCAGAATTTATTTTTTATTATGTACTGAAACATAAGAACAAGAGAAATATATTTCTTTGTTACTGACATCAAGTTTCTTCAGAAGCAGACATTTTGGTGTGGAGGGGGCTAATTGGAGAGTACTCTTAAGAATGCCACCCATGGAGGAAAAGAGAAGGAAATAGGATTGATCAGAGAAAGAAGCTGAGCTGTGATGCAGTCCTAATTTTAGCTACGGTGGACCCCAGATGGAGCTCTGATGTTGAGATGGAAGTCTAAAGTGGCCTGCAAGCAAGGCAAATGAAGCAGGACTTTATTACTCTGACATTGGTCAGTCTTTCCATGGGTCAGCCAAGGTAAGGGGTATGGCTTTGTGTGAGATAGTTCTTGTCAGCCAGGTAATCCCTGTGGATGTTGAGAGCTGAGAGCCGGAGGCCTTGTGATAGTCACATGTCCAGCTGGGGCTACAAGTCCTCTATTTCTGAATGGGAATCTGGGTGGCACAACACAGAATCTGAGAATGTATAGTGATTTTGTTAAGGAACTTAATTTCCAGTGCAAAAAAGTGATTTGCATTTGCATTCTTCTAAAGAAAAAGTAAGTTGGACTCAGATCATCAATTTTTAAAAACTTCTGCCTTAGATAAAATGTGTAGAAGTGCTTAAATTTTTGGAAATGGACAAAAATGCTTTTTATTTAGAATTCAAATATATAAAACTTAAAATATTTAAAGCATTTAAACTAGATTGAATTCTAGGCAACCTTGTCTTAGGGGAATTCATCTTTATCTTGAGGCTTGCTGATAAAATGAAGGGCAATATTTTTGCTAATTGCGATTTCCAGGTATGTTCCAAAAATTATTATTTTATCCCCAAAAAGTGAGCAAGTAAAACAATTTTTTGCTTTTGATGAATCTCTGTTTTAAAAATGTGCTATGGTAAATCACAATAAACATAAAAGTAATGACAGAAGAATTACAAGTCATGCTGTACTGTGTCCTTGAGTAAATCATTTGTATTTTTATTTTCTCCATTTCTTACTTTTCAAAAATTGCTTCTTCATCAAAGTGACTTAATTAATGTTCTAAAAGCACTTCAGAGCCCCTAGATGAAGAACACTGAACAAAGAACCATTTTGCTTTTCATCCTTGTCATTAACTATCCATTTCTCTCAATTATTTAATCAAAAAAGGAAAGATAAGTAGCATTCCATTTCCCTTCTACCACATTAGAAAGAAATAAACATAACAATTCTTTTTCTTTGGAATGTTATATTGCCAAATACATTATTTACTGGCTAATAGATGTATGATGCATCTTATTATGATGGCTAATAAAATTACTATAATCTTGAGAGTTGAGAATGTACAGATTGAAAGTGGTGACTGCTTACTTCTATGTACTATGGAAAGAGAAAAATAATTAAAAAGATAAAAATAGTAAAAATATTTTTTCAGGTTATAATTCTCATGAAAAATGTCACTGTGTATTCTGATCTTAAAGTTCCAAAGAAGCCATATGTTTTATTTAGACATGTGATTGTCACAGCCACCTACATATTGTTTCTAGACAGTTATGTTTGGCAATTGTTCTTTTATCAAGAAGGGTCCTGTTAGATGATTTAATGTTAAATTTCTGTGGCAAGTTGAAAACTGTTTATTTTCCCTACCATTTCTTTCTACTTCTAATTTAGTTGGGGCAATAGGAAAAAAAAAAGGGTGAACACTAATCTCCAAAGTGGAGAAAGAAACACGTGAATTATATTTCTCTAGTCAATCACACTCAGCAAAATTTCTTTAGTAATACCTTACATTTTTATATATAGAATATTCCTTAAGTAGATTCAAAATTCGACAGAAAAAAAAGAGAGAAATCTATGTTCCATTTATGACTTCATTAATTGGAGCTAATTATATGGGCTAAATGAGTAATCAAAGTTTCTGTTTTATGTAATAACTTTAAATATATGGGAGAAGAGTAACATCTTCAGCTAGTTTTTATACTTTTTCTAAATTAATTACTCTGTGCTTAAATTTGTTTCCTGTGAAAGCTTGGCCACTTTAAATTGTCTTGAAACACAATGATAAGACATTTCAAAATACGAACTATTTAAATGTTCATGGTAGAAACTTTCAAAAACCTTCAAAAATTAAGAGAATTGTATTATGAAATATTAGGCACTCATCACCTAACTTTTACAAAGATCATTTCAAGATATATTTGCTTGAACCAAATCCCAGACACTATTAATAGGCACAGGAGGCAGAGAAATTCTAGGCAGAAAAGAGAGGGTCCCTGTTGAAGCCCCACCTTCAAAACAAAAAGCCTGAGACCACTGCCCAAACTGAAAACTTATATCCCTGTTTTCCCACTCAAATGTTGCTTTTTCTTAACCACCCATGCCCCCACCCTGCCTGATCCTGTGCCTATAAAGATCCCAGACTCGGCCAGCAGAGAGGATAAGCAGCTGGATGTTGGAGACTACAGTTTGACATCAGAGAGAAGCAGTTTGACTTAAGAGGGCAGCTTGATGGCATAACTTTGGAGAAGAATCCAGCCAGAGATGGCTGGACTTCAGGGGAAGATTATGTACCTGCCCATCTCCTTTTCAGCTCCCCTTCCTACTGAAAGCCACTTTCATTGGCAATAAAATCCTTCACATTTACCATCCTTTCATTCATTCATTCAACTTCATTTTTCCTGAACACCAGACAAGAGCTCAGGAGCCATGAGTGTCCATAGAAAACATTGTCACACTGGCCCTCTGAATTGCTGGCAGAAGGCAGCCACCTCATGCAAAAAAGACAGAGGACCCACTGAGTTGTTAATAGTTAAGCTGTCCATGATGGCAAAGCTAAAAGAGCCCTGTAATATGTCCTCTGGGGGGATTGCAGGCATCCCATGCCCCCAGATGCTACCACGGGGTCCACTTGGAATTTGTTCCTGCTGACACCCAAATGCACTTTCCCTGGCTCCTGTAGCCACTCATTTGAGTGCTCCCTTCTGCGAGGGACAGAACGCAGCAGATCTGAGTGAGTGGAGTACTCTCCTGCCAGTACTGAAGCCGATGGCTGGTTGCAGAGCTCATGTACTCCAGTTCCTGCCTTCTTCACTTGCAGATTACCATCCACGAGGAATTGAAAGCAGCAGGTAGAGTAAACTAAGCACCCCATGAAGGGGTCAGGGAAATATCCTGTTTCACTATCTCATTAAATTCATTTCAATATGTATCTAAAAAGCAAGAAAACTCTGAAAACTGGTAATCATATTAATGCTATTGTATTTTTAAATTTTAACAATTGTACTTTAATATCACCAATAATCTAGTCAGTATTCATGTTTCCAAAACTTTGTTTTTAAGAAATTACCTTTTATGTTTGAATTAAGATATAAATAATCTACAGTGTGATTGGCTGTTGTCTTTTAATTCTCTTTTAAATGTATAGGTTTCTTTTGATCATATTTTATCTCCCTTTAACTCTATCATACGACAAACTGCATTGCTTGTTTTCTACAGTTCTATTCTAGATTTTGCTGATTATAGTTCAGGTCCTTTGTCTCTGAATTTCTGATTAAATGATAGGTAGGTCTGAAAACTTTGTTTTATGCAACTATTTCATTGGTTGTGCTTGTAACTCTTGTTTTTAAAGAAGGGTAGCTTTAGTTTCCCTAATGATGAGGTTTTGTTTTATATAAGCCTTACATATCCATTAGAACTCCCAAAACAGAAATGAACTAACTTGGGAGTGAATTTCCTTTCACTGAAATAATGCAGAAAAGTCTGCAGGGATTAGAAATGTCATATAAGAGAGTCCAATAACACACTAACTAGAAGAATCTCTTTCTATTATTTAAAAAAAAAAAAATCTTCACCAACTTCGCAATTCCCTAAAGCACTGCTCTAAGTAACTCTTTAATTATTTTAGATAAATTTAAATATAGCATATTCAGAGAAAAGTGCACAAAGTGATGGTTCAGTTTTACAAAGTGAATATAAACACATTACTACTGTCCAAAGAAAAAAAAATAAAACATTGCCAGTAATGCAGGCACCACATTTGAGATATTAATAGATGACTCATATTAAGATATGTCCAAAAACTAACCACTATTTTGATTTAAATATTTATCGGTTAGTTTTTCCAATTTAAGATTTGTACAAGTGGGATCATACAGGACGTATTCTCTGTGTGTGCCTGGTTTCTTTGGCAATGCATTTAGCAAAGCTTATTTGTTTCAATTGCTCAATTGTATTCCACTATTGCTTTATACATTTTGTATTTATGCACAGTCTGGTTGTTTTCAGTTTCAGGCAATAATGAACAATGATAGGCCAATCAATCTGTACCTATCTTTTGGTGCACATTTGTGTACATTTCTATTGGTGTATACCTAAGGGTGGGACTACTGTTAAGAGTGTAAGATCAGCATTAGCGAATATTGTTAAATGGTTGTCTTCGGCGAGCAGGATTACCATTTGTCTCAAACTACTCAATATACTAGAAAGGAAAGGTGACAGTTCTCTTTATATTTATGTTTAAAGTATGTGCACTTGTACAACACTGTCCTAGATCTGAGCAATTGAGGCACCTTCATTGGGCCTCACCTTGACCCAGATCCAGTCACATTTGTCTCTACTGAATTAAGAAGACTTGTCCATTAGAAACCAGAATGTCACAAAATCTGGATTTAAAGAACCTGGGAACCTGGAATTTATCCAAACATCTCTGAACCCACTTCTTCTTCTCTTCTCCTCTTCTGCGAGGCTTTCCAAATAAAGACCAACACACCATAGTGTATACACCCCAGGACCATGAGTGACCTTAAAGATGGCATGAGAACTTCCAACTCATGGCTGTGGATGCTTAGAATGCAGTGCCATCTGTGATATCCATAGCATGCACTCTAAGGATTGAACAGATCCAGTTATGGAGAAAAACAGGAGCAATAAAATGATAAAATGAACTATAGATTTATTTTACTTGCAATCAAAAAGCTATCATTTTAGCTTTTTTTTTTTTTTGCTTTATTTTAGCTTCAGGGATATACGTGCAAATTTGTTATATAGGTAAATGATGTGGCATGGGAGTTCGGTGTACAAATCAGTTCATCAACCAGGTAACAAGCATAGTACCCAATAGGTAGTTTTTTGATACATCAAATTTCAAGTAGGCCCCAGTGGCTGTTGTTCCCTTCTTTGTGTCCATGTGTACTGAGTGAAAAAACTGTAATTTTTAAATCTAATTTACCAATGGCAGATATGCTAGTGGGTATTCAGCAGGTTGATTTTTAATATAATCATTTTAGTTTACTCCTACATTTAAACAAATATATATATGTATATTGAAGGCAATATATCTGGCATAATGCCTTTCATATATATCTCTTATAATTCAAATTAAATTTTGATTCTCTGATTAGATATATATTTTGCTTGGCTTTTCTATGTTACTTTTCTTTGAAAATGAATAGTCAAATGTATTATCTACCAATTCAGGAAGAAGCATAAATGTAAATGAATCTATTGCTTTGATAATTTGATGTGAATGAGATTACATCTCACACACACACACACACGCACACACACATACACCCCTTGATAGTTAATAGAAAATAACTATTAAATAGTACATTTTAGTTTTAATTAAAAATACTATGTCATCATTTGAACAAAGTTCTGATGGCTTTATAAATTTTATATTTACTCTATGTCTTATGCAGACCCCCAAAATCTTTTGCTAGGTAAGCAATGAAAAGCTATACAATATTAAGCTGGCTTTAAAATATAGCCATATAATAGGTCAGAGATAATTAGATCAAAATCCATTTTTAAAACAACATTTATTAGCCTTTTAAGGTTGAGCATTATGCCCTGAATAATAAGATAATAGCATAGTTGTTATTAAATTTTTATGTTACCTTGCTGTGTTTTAAGTGACATGATTTAACCTCCAATGATGAAATGAAGGTAATAATGTGTAGCTATTTTCTTGTGAAATTCCTCTGTATATATTTTTTTAAAATTAAACAGTGAATGAAATGTATAGCCATATTTATCATTGAATGCATTTGCTCTCAAGCACACTCTATTCCTTCCTTCCATCATGCTAAAACCCAATTTTAGCTTCTGTTTTTTGTCAGATTATTTCAGCAAAGTCATTCATACCATTTTCTTCAATCATATGCAAACCACTCACAGCTTAAAGTCTTTCTTTATGCTCAACACCTACATATTCACCTACTTACCAGGAACTTAAATGCAGCATATCTAAGACTGCAATGACCTGAAAGTATATATTCCTCCAAAATTCAAATGTTGAAACCTTAATCCCCATGCTGATAATATTAGAAGCTGGAACCTTTGCGAGGTGATTAGGTCATCAGGGCAAGGCTCACATGAATGAGATCAGTGCCCTTATAAAAGAGATCTGAGAGAGAGTTCAAGCCCTTTCTGCCATATAAGGTTACATTGAGAAGACTCCTGTCTATGAGAAAGTGGGTCCTCAGCAGACATCAGATGTACTGACAACTTGATTGTGGACTTCCCAGTTTCCACAACTGTAACAATTACATTTATGTTGTTTATAAAACACCCATTTTATTATATTTTGTCATAACAGTCCAAACAGACTAATGCAAAGACTAAGCTATTGGTAGATCCCTCTTTCCACCTCTCACTGCACAAGTTGTCCCCTGCTCCCAACACATATATATGACGAGCAAAGTCCTTTCACATGCCTCTAATCTTGATCAAAGATACAATCTCCACTCAGTTGATCAAGCAAAAAACCAATAAGTCATACTACGTAGCTCTCTTTCAGCTCTATATAACAAAACCATCACCAAATTCTAGTAATTACAGCTCTAACTTTCTCTTGAATCTATTCATTCCTCTCTTTTCCTGTTTTCATCAATACAGCCTCAGGGAATACCGTCTTTCACCTTCTTGCAAAATAATACATTTCCTCCACCTATTTACTCTGGATTTTCTCTAATTCTTTCTTCACTCCATATCTGGAGACATTTTTCAAAATCAAACTTGGTCACAACACATCATGGCTCAAATTCTTCCACAGCTTTCCATGGCTAATAAAATGATGACCAAAATTAATATGACCTATAAGCCCTTTTACAATGTGGTCCGTGTCTACTGCAACATCTTCATTTATCTCTGTTCCTTCCCAATCGGCAAACTGACCTTTTAGTCCCTCTTCCTTGCCACACACATTTTAATCTTTACACATATCCTCTCTCTGCCTGGCATGGCCTTTTGTTTCCAGCCACTCATTAGACATGATCTCTAGAGTAATTTTTGCACAGAAACCTTTCCTGACCTGGATACCTAAATCTAGTCCTACATTATTCTAGTAGCATGTACCTAGAACTTAATAGTATTTGTTGTAATTCCTTTTTTGTACCTTTTTGAATATTTAATTAATCTTTTTCTCCATCATATTATAAATATAGTAAGGATTGGACTAATTTTATTTTTCCTCAACAGTACATCCCCACTTAAGGCAGCTTAAGCCTAACAAAAGTAGAAGAGACTGACAGACTTTAGCTGGGGCTCACAGAATCATTGGAATGGCTGGGAAACTAGTGTCTGGAAAAGCAAAGAGGCTGGGCAACAGAATTCACAACCACATGGGCAGGTTAGGACTGCACTGCTGGCTTATCTGTCCTGGACAGTCCTGATCACACTCCAGTGGCAAGACACTTGATTATCATGTGGTGCTGGACTTGTAGCCAGTGTCACTATTGGACTCTAGATATAAAATCTCATTTACTTGCAACTTTTCCTCCAAATTCGTAATCCCAGGCTGAAATATCTCATTGGCTGACTGTAGACACGTGACCTCATTCTTGTTAACAAGAGACATCAAATGGAAAAATATGTCAACTTGGCTTTCATTATATAAAGCAGAGCCTTGTCCTCTAACAAACTGACACCCTCAAGAAGAAATGTTATTCAAATGTTCAGTAGCCAACAAATGCCAAAAAGCCATACAACTACCACCACTAAGACTTGAATTTGATTTTGTGGTCTTATAGAAGCTTTAGGTCAAGATATGGTAGATAACATGGTAATTAAAGTTGAAGGAGAAGAGTCTCTGGGCTTTCCTCTTTTATCTTGGCCACTGAAGTATATGCAGTCAAGCTCATACTTTGCAGTTAAAAACATTTACCCCATTTCCAATCCAAATTCTTGTAAGAATCCAAAATAAGGTACCTCATGTCAGTTCTCCTCCATGGAGAAATACATTTTCCAAATATTAACTAGGGACAACATATAGACTTTCCCTACTTTTGGCAAATTTGTAATGCTTTGTGAATCCAGTCTCATCAATTCCAATCATCTTCCCCCATGTTGGGCTACCTCTGCATCCACCAATCTTTCACACCTTTGCCTTCTTTTTCATTTTAGAAGGAGACTGTATCTTCTGAAATGCCCTGGATGTCAGTCTTCATGAAGTCTTTTAAGGAAATACTGAAACATGGATAGTATTAGCCAGGGTTCTCCAGAGAAACAGAACCGGTAGCATATATAGGAAGATATATGTAAGAAGAGATTTATTTTAGCAAGTGGCTCATACAGTTATGAAGGCCAATTTATGATCTGCTGTCTGTAAATTGAACAACCAGGAAATCCCAGGGGAATAATTCAGTCTGAGTATGAAGGCCTGAGAACCAGGAGTGCTGATGTCTGAGAGAAGATCAATGTCTCAGCTCAAGAAGAGTTGATTCACTCCTCCTCCTTTTTGTTCTATTATGTCCCTCAATGGCTTGAATACCCACCATTGTTGGTGTGGAAAATATTTACTCACTCTGCTCATTTAAATGCTAATTTCTTCCATAGACATCCTCACAGACACACCCAGAATTATTGTTTTACCAGCTCTCGGGGCAGCCCTAAGCCCAGTTCAGTTGCCATCACATTGATATTTTACTGTTCAGACTATTAGCAGAGAAGGACCCATGACTTAGAACCGAGGCATATTTGGATTAGGAAAGGGAAGCTATTAGCTGTCACTCCTGGTGAAAAAAGGATGCAAATTAATTTATGAATAGGTGATATCACCCTCTTTTTCTCTTTAGTTATTATTATTTTTTTCTATTCTACAAACTGCAGAGCCCCTTTCTGTTCCCTGGTGAGGCAGCAGCATTGCAAGTGTCTAATGCACAATCTAGGCCCATCTGCTTCCCTGATTCTGATTCTACCCTCTGTAGTTTAATATTCCATTCTTGATTTTTTTTTTTTTTTTTTTAGTGCTCCGATCTTGGCTCACTGCAACCTCTGCCTCCTGAGTTCAAGCAATTCTCCTGCCTCAGCCTCCCGAGTAGCTGGGACTACAGGCATGCACCACCACCTCCAGCTAATATTTGTATTTTTATTAGAGGCAGGGTTTCACCATGTTGGCTGGGTTGGTCTCAATCTCTTGACCTCGTGATCTGCCTGCCTCGGCCTCCCAAGTTGCTGTAATACCCTATTCGTATACCATACAACCGAAGTCCTAACTATACGCAGTGAAAGATAAACTATTTGAAAGCTGAAACTAATCTTTATAGTTTCATTTTAGCTTTTCATTTTTCCATGCATTGTACTATTCACTTAGTTGCATTCTAGGATAGGATTGATTTTCTTACAGCACTTTGAAGATATCACCCTGGTGTATTCTCTTATGAAGTTGATGGTAGTCTTGTAATTGCTCCTTTGAAAGTAATGTCTCTTTTCTCCAGCTGTTTTAAATTTTGAGGTTTGTTTTCAGCAGTGAGGCTATTCTACATGTAGATTTCTTCAGAATTATCATTTTGGAAACTTTCTGAGTTTCTTCAATCTTTCTAACCAGAATATGGTGTATTTACCAAGCACTTTCTTACATTTGCCCCTAAACCCTATCTTTTCACCCCCAGTCTGATTAAATTGTTGAGCGGTCTCTTCCGTCAGTTTATTAGTAACAGTTATTGGAGGAGCTGTCCTGGATCTTGTCCCTAAAGTGCTGCTTTGGTATCAGTATTAAGATCCTATCCCAATTATTCAATTGATTATAGGTAGGGGCTTAATCCACAGCTTCCTACTCTATCCTTCCTGTAATATACATCCCTTATCATGTAGTTAAGGTATAACTGAGAGTATTTACATAACTTGGATGTGATATTTCAGTAATAATGTCACAAAATGTATACTAGTATTTTTTATTTTCAGAAACAATGAAGTGAACAGAGGTATTATCTTATTGCTGTGATGAAGACCAGGGAGGACATACATGGGGGAGGAATGTTGTGGAACTTTGCACAAGCCTTGTACTACAGTGCTCTTCTAAGTGATGGCAATCACATGGATTATAATGTGACCAGTATCACCACCCCACAGTATCCATAAAATATATAATGTAGATGTCTAGAGCCCAGCCTCAGACATGTTAAATTTACACATTTGTAGATATGCTCAATTATGTTTTCATGTCAATAATTCAAGCTAAATATAAAGGTAGGTAATATAAATTAAAGTAAAATAACTATATTTTTTTAATCTCTGAAAATAAATATGATCAAGTAGGAACAGAATATAGAGAGCAGAGCATTGAGAAATTCAACATTTAAGAAGTACATAGAGAAGGAAATTCCCAAGTAAGCTAATAGAAACAGTCATAAGGATTGCAAAAGAAAAACATTTTTGAAAGGCAGTGGGAATGTAACATATTACATATGATAACCTGCCTTACAATTTGTTATGAAATACAGAAGCTACGCCAGATGCAAAAGGGTAAAAAGGCCAATACTTACAAAATTGACTGAAGTTTTATAACATTCAGAATAATAAAACCTTGTTTACATCTATGTTCTTTTTATTTCTCTGAATTTTATATTTTTGGTGACTATTTCAAATGGTTATTATGTTCATGCATCTTTGTGTTTATATGCATGTATGTATATGTGTATGTAAATATCCATCTACATATGTATCCGTCTGGATGTAAGCCAAAAACATTTTAAGGCCCCCCAACCATCTGAATCGATTTCTTCTTCTAGGACAGAGCCCTCTAAAATTAACCTAAAAGACTGGTTCAGGCCATGATGGGAAGAGGGGGCTGGACATGCCTCATTATGCCCTCCTCCCTTTTGGAATTCAGGAAAAGCTGACCAGCCTTTAACGTCCACACAGACCTTAAGCCTGATACAAAATATGTAGGATCTCTCTGAAATCTGCTACCTGGAGGCTCCATCAGCATGATAAAACTATGGTCTCACAACCTCCTGTCATGACACAAACATCCCTTTCTGTTGATAATAACGCTTTCAATCAAATGCAATCAGAAAACGTTAAATCTGTCTATAACCTAGAAGTCATCCTATGACCCCCCCAAGCCCCCTCCATCCCTGAGTTGTCTAGCCTTTCTAGACCCAACCAATGCATATATTAAATGCATTTGATTGATGTTTCATGTCTGCCTAAAATGTATAAAACGAAGCTGCTCTGGACCACCTTGGGCACATGTTCTCAGAATCTCTTGGGCTGTGGCACAGTCCATGGTCACTATATTTGGCTCAGAAAAAAATCTTCAAATAATTTACAGAATTTCACTCTTTTTATAAACGTAATATATTACATATGTCCTGACTTCATGTTGGTGCATAAAAATTAAGTTTTTAAATCTTAATCTCATGTTGCTATATTCTTAATCTAATATTCTCATGATATCTCAGAAAATTATTTTGGATTTCATGAATAGGCATCATATTATCAATAACCAAAAGTGTTTTTTGCTTTAATTCTACATATTTCTTAAAACAATTATTATTGTTTCCTGTATTTTCTAGATCTGCCAATAAATGTTAAACTGAAATAGTAAAAACAGGAGTCTCTATTATCCTCTTTCATAATTCTTTTATATAATTTTCATAATATGTTGCATTATGAAGTTTTACAGAATCATTCAGCTGATAAATTATCATTATCTACTTCATACAGTCAGTAAGCTTTTAATTCTAATGATATTTTGTTTTGTTTTGTTTTGTTTTGTTTTTGAGACAGGATCTCACTCTGGTTGCACGTACTGGAGTGCAGTGGCGTGATTTTGGTTGGATGCAACCTCGGCCTCCTGGGCTCAGGTGATTCTCCCACCTAAACCTCCTGAGTAGCTGGGATAACAGGTGTGTGCCACCACAACTAGCTAATATTTTTGTATTTTCATTTTGTCCAGGCTGGTTCGAACTCCTGGGCTCAAGCAATCTTGTGTTGACCTCCAGAGTGCTGGGATTATTGGGGTGAGCCACCATGTCCAGCCTAATTTTATATTATATGTTTAAAAATTCTACTTAATTCTAATTTATATGTTTCTAACTGATTTGGATAATTTATTGTTCCCTGTTTATGTTTCAACACTCTCTTTTTAATCCTTATGTATTTGAAATATTTTATATGAAGTGTTTTATAGGATCAATAAGCCCCTGTGGTTATGATGTCTCATTTATGGTGGTCTTCTTAACTTTTCTTTTAAAAATTTTGGATTGTTACTGTGTGCATATATATTTCTAATCTTTCCTTTAAGATTTCGTCAATTTATTTTTTTATGGAAATCAGTGTGCATTCTAACAGATAAATCTTGACTTACACTTCACTAAAAATGTGTTTATTTTATTTAGTTTATTAATTCACTGGAAATTTACTGCAGCATACACATTCTAATCTAATGGGGATTCAGGTGATGGAATATAGCTTTCCTTATTTGGGATATATCCTCTTTAAGTGAATCTTGCTTTTTCAAAATTAACACATGTATGCATATGTAAATACAAACAAACTGCAATTATAAGCAATTCTTTAAAAAGCCAAAACAGATAAAAAAGTAATTGAGTTCTATTCTTTGCTTATTCAGTATGACAGCAACTGTATGCCTCCACATGCCTGAGAGAACTAACTGTGATTAGCCAGGGTGCAATTTAGCTACCTGAAGAGAGGGCTTCATAAGAAATCAAGGGCACAGGCTACAAAGGTCTCTGCAAAATGGTGGAAAATATCTCTTTAAAAGAATTCAAAGACAATCAGTGACAAGCAAAGAGGGGAAAGTGACATTCTGTTAAACTCTAAATGAGCACCTAAATTGTACTATCAAACACATTTCCTTTTCCTAATGAAGTCAACATGGATTTGTCTATATATTATTCTTTACCATCTCTGCCTCTGACAATATTTTTGTGAAACATTTTAGTGTACATATTTGCATTTTTCTTGCTAAGATATATTCTATATACATATATGTATGTGTGTATATTTACATTTGTTTATGTTTGTGTTTATACATATATACATAAAACTTTAGAATATATATACTAAAATAACATATATACATATATATAAAATCCTAAACACACACACACACACACACACACACACACGCACACATACACACATATGCCATCTTGTGTCTAAATCATGATTCTGGTCTGTATCAATGTTTCTTCTATGGAGAAGTTATATGTCTTTTTTAATTTCAAATCTCACATTTTACCACCTTAAGATGATAACAGGAATAAGACTATTTACTTGTTAGTAGATTTAAAGAACACAATAAAATTAATGTATGTAGAAACACAGTCAACAATAACTTACTATATCACTATAAAATATTATTTTATGTGCCACAAGTGATAGACTGAAATGATATACAACAAGAATGAAATATACCTAGCATTTAAGGACTAGTCTGAAGGCATAGAATGAAGTAATGACAACACTGAACAGCTTTGAATTTCCGGTCTCCTTTTATATCACTGACCCAGGAGGACATTACTCAGACATGTTTCTTGATGATTGCCTTTTAAAAAGATAGGCTGTCCTAAGGGATGAATTATCCCTCTTTGAGGCAATAATATGCACTTGAATGTGCAGTTAGTTAATATCAGTATGTGTTAGATCGCTAAGGTCTAGAAAAACACCCCACTGAAATCAAATAAAATCTACCTGATTTATGTGCCAGACAGTTAAATAAGACTCACAATCATTTTAGCAGCTTTACTCCTGCTCAGATTTACAGACAATTGAATTTCCACAGCAGAATCTCTTGACAATAAAATTTAGTGATAAAGTAGGAAACAATGTTAGCACTAAGGAGGATATTGTTAAGAAGAAAAGAAATAGAAATTTGCTATGGCAGCAACAAAAAAATGCGAAATTCAGTGTGTGTAAAGTTAAGTTAGCTATCTGGGGAGCTAGAAAAAAGGCAACGTAAATGTTTAGGATGAAATTAATCTTGCAGTAACAGAGAGTAGGAAATGACCTGGGGATATCATAGTAATTAATAGTCTGAAATTAAAAGTTCAGGGTCTAGCAGGTATAAGGAATAAAAGTAAAATCCCAGAACATATATATATTTTTAAAAAGGTAATTAAAAATCAGTTAGATAATAGACCTTATTCACATAGCTTGCCAGTACTAATCACTTTTTCAATATTAAACTAAATTAAAGTATTGTTCTTTTCTCCCTCCCCCATAAAACTAAAACCTTGAAAGACGGTGTTAAATAACCATCAAAAATATGTAGGATAAAAATGCAATGTATGTTGATTGGGAGTCATTAAGAGTTATTTCTGAAATATTCTGTCACTACAAGCACTGCTTAGCTTTTGAACCCAGAGAACTTTTTTGACATGCATTACAACCCTTAAATAAAATGTACTATTATTCTAAGAGTATAGTTATTCTATTTGAAAGTTCACAAATATTTGTTATAATTTATTCTATTTGAATACCAAAATTTGATTTACCTTGAGCATTTAGTTATGAAATTACCTTTACTAAGTAATATGGTCTTTGCTTTCTGTAGATTTGACTGATATTTTACTGAAGAAACCTAAGCACATTCTAATTACAATGTGAATTTAAATAATTTCAGAGATCCAAGTTACAGACTCCCTAAAACCATCACATACTTGTGATGTGTATATTTAACATTTAGCTAAAAACGCATATTCACCTCAACAGATATTTATTAAACACATATCACAAACACCAGGTAAATTTATGACAGTGCACGATGCAAAATATGAAGGTCTAGCTCTCCAAAGAATTACTTTGCAGGGGGTGACAGAAGCATAAACTTAGTGTTTCCACTGGGACTGAAAACCAGTGGTAAAGCATGGAAGGCACAGGCTGTGATACTGAACTGACCTAATTTTTAAAGAGCTGAACTCTTTACTGCTGGTGAGTATGGTCAATTGATTGAAAGCTCTGAACTTCAGTTTTCTTTCTTGCAATCTAGTCGTAATACCCCTGTTAGGATATTAATGTCTATAAACCTGACACATAATTGGGAGCCAATTGAGGTTTTTGGTTGTTTTGTTGCTGTTGCTATTTTGATTTTTTTTAAGTGTCCTGTATTGCTTTATAGCTTCCATACTTTGCTTTTCTTTGCTATTTTATCTGAAGCTCTGCATTCTAAAATCAAAGCCATACAATATATGATTCATTTAATTTTATTCCCCTTATAGAGTATAAAATAATCTTCTACTCAACATACTATCTTATATAAGATAACTGCTGTAATTTAAAGGATATTTATTAAATGCCAGTTACTTGACAGAGTTCCTCCAGGACCGATATGCTGCTTACAATCAGTGGAATCAAACAGAATATATATAAGAATAAAGAAAAGTACATGATTATAATATACATCGTTTCAATATATGTATTAAGAAGAATACATATTATAAGAAAACAACAGAAAGAAATCTCTAACTTATTTGGAGGGAACATTTTAATGTAGTAAACTTTGAATGGAACTGTGAATATTAAATAAGAAGTACTTTCAGATAAAGTTTTATATATATATATGAATATTATTATAAATGTTTTGGCATTAAAACATAATTTTCATCCATTGGTTTATGCCTTTTTTTTTTTTTGAATTATTGCTTTGTGGTAGAAGGTTTTATTTCCTGCCATTCTGTTTTTGGATGTTTATATTAACTACCTATATAATGCATCTGAAGACCAATTATTATTATTATAATTTTTGAAACAAGGTCTCACTCTGTCACCCAGGCTGGAGTGCGATGGCGCTATTGTGGCTCACTGCAGCCTGGACCTTCTGGGCTGAAGCAATACTCCCACCTCAGCCTCCCTGGTAGCTGGAACTCCAGGCTCACACCACCATGCCTGGGTAATTTTTGTATTTTTTTGTGGAGACAGGGTTACTGTATTCCCCAGGCTGGTCTGAAATTCCTGGGCTCAGGCAATCTGGCTGCCACAGCCTCCCAAAATGCTGGGATTAGAGGCGTGAGCCACCATGTCCCACTGAGTGATTATTTTAAAATGACACTGTGATTATGAATTTGAGAGGAGTAAGTGAATTATAATAAAATGTCTATTTGTTCAATATTTCTCTGGACAAATATAAGCACTATGTAACCTCTGGGTATTGCATGTTTAAATATACTACTATATATTATCAAATACTTGTATATAATGCATACTTTTCCAAATAAACTATTATCTTTGTGTTCTATATCTCTGACTTTCAGTTGTCTCAATATTAAGTCATCTTAACTTTGTTTTTTCTCCTATCCTCACAATGATGTGTTAAGAGGACAGAAACATTCATAGACATTGTGGTTATCAGTAGTCACGTGTTTGAAGCAATTGTGAATTGTTTTAAAAATTAAAACTACAATAGTTGCGATTCAGCACTACGCAGGCAGATGTAATTAAAGAATGCTAAAACAGCAAATTTTCCATTAAAAAGACATTTTATATTCAGCCATTCAGAGGGTCAAGAGTGTTTAAAAGCAATGGTAAATGCTGAAAGCACAATAAAAGAAAATAGAAACATTTGTAACCCCAGAAAGTCATACAGGCACTCCATCTTAAGAAAAACAAACCAGTAGTTTAGAGTGTGTTTACAAAAAAAAAGATAAATGTTTTGTTTGCTGAATATAGTATTTTATTTTCCTTTTTAAGTTGAGTAATATGTATAATGTTACATGGTGTATAGTGTTAAACCAAATAACATTTTTATAGTTAGCCATTTTACATTTAAATTACTGCTTTCTAAAAGAACAACTCCAAAGATCGAAGAGAGAATATATTCAAATTTAGTTGTAAAAATCAGATCTTACAGTACAAGCTTGAAAAAATTCTAAAAATTATAAGAATGTGCCTATTTAGAAATATTTTGTCTATTTTTTTGCAAATTAGTTTTTAACATACAAATAGAAACAGTAAACTTACCCTTAGTTCCACTCAAGAAATAGACTTAAGTGGCAAGTTATATTACTTGGATGCTCTATGATAAATGTTATAAATAAATAATTTGACCATTTTTATCTTTAGTTTGTCAACCTAAATAATAAGGAGATTTTCTAAAATAAAATAATATTTCGTTGAAAAAGGGATTGCAATGGGAATAGGTATGGCATAGAAAACTATACACATATTTAGGTTGGTAAAGGAAGACACACATTTTTAATGGAAAAATGAGAGAAATTACATAATTATTTTGAGATAATTATACTTGGCTCTAAGGATTAATAACAAGGGTGGCATCAGCCAAGGACTGGACAGACACTTGCTAGGCAGATGTCCTGGCAGAAGTATTTTGTTGGGTAAAGTTGCAAAATGGCCTTTGTGCAAAGTTCTGGGTTTGGCAGCATTTTGTGTGATAGCTCTTGTTACTAGGCATTTGTGTCTAAGAAGTCCCATCATCTCCTTCCCAGGCTTTGTAAGGGTTTCTTAGCACTAGTGGCCCTATTTTGATTCTAACAACTGTCACAAATTTCCTAACCACAATACATGTTTGTATCACTAAAAGGTAGACCTATATCCAAGGGGAAAAATGCAAACTGCTCTGAATCCAATAATAAAATTGCTCACATTTCTTGCTATATCTTCTTAAAACAGAAAGTTCACATTTAAAACATAATTATCTCAATATTTTAATTTTTCCAATGGTCCATCTTAGTGTAAAAATACCAGCAGTTTTCCTGGTGAGTTTATTGCTACATTAAAATTCACCGAGGAGGTATCTGTCTAGTCATATTAAAATAACCATACACAGCTATTTGAAAAAGTATCTATTGGAATGCAGATGATTAAACTGACAGGAAAATATCTGCACTATTTTGAGTGTTTGTGTATTTTTAAACATTGATAAATACTAGTTAAGGAACAGCATCCTTAGAACAGAAATTAAAACCAATATATTGTTTTTAGTTATGGAAGAAATATTAAAAATACTTCTGTTTTATTTAAAAATAGAACTCAACATTTACTGAAGCAATTTATCCAACAAGATTGATTAACCATAATATGACACCATTTAGATATAAATACATGATAGATATGTGACTTTGTGTGTATAAGGAGCAACAGCTAGAAATATAAATGACGTGCTTTATATTGAGTATTTAACAATTTATGAAACAAAAACTACTTTAAATATACATTAATAAAATTGTGTTTCACTGTAATGAAAATGCACTAAAAAATAGATGTAGTGCAGTTCAGAAAGTAAGAACCATAACTCCTTCCTCTTTTCTTTTCAGTTCTAGTACAGCTAGTTTGAGGCTAGCCAGGATCAGCATATTCAAAGATAATAATAAAGCAACAGAGCATGAGATTTGCATCTCCGCTTTAGATTCCTCACTCTCAAACCTCCTTTTGCCTTATCAGTGCAGCTACCAAAAGGCTTAGCAAATACAGCTGGAGTGGAATCTTTCACTCATTTCAAACTGAAAATTTAATTGTTCATGTCCATTTCCAGCAGCAAGCCACATCTGCAGACTTGTGATAAATCCAAGCAAAGAACAGGACAGACTTAGGAATGTATACAAATAAAATATTAACCCACATCTGTAAGTGTTAATGTGGCAAATTTTATTATAGATATTATGTATATAAATTAATTTCATTTATGCTTGACATTGAATGGCCTCCTCAAACTGAAAAATATTGAACCTGCATTTCAAGTAATAGAGGTTTGTTTAAACATGCCTGATATTATTATGCCATTGGCAAATTTACTTCTGTCATTTAGATCAAAGGCATATATTTTCTGCATTTCTAGGTCTGTTTCTCAGAAATACCACTGTTCTTTCTTCCCACTTAATGACTTAATGCCTTGTAATTCTTCAGAATATAGAAAATTGCATAACTAAACTGCATAAGTGATCTTATTTTTCCAAAAAACAATCTTTGTCTCCTTGTGCAATTATATTGTTGTTTATCCATGCTATGCTTTAATTCATTTTAATAATTTATTTTAAGAAAGCAGTGTATTACACTGGGAAAGAATAATAGCAATGAAGAGAGTAGAAGGAAAAAATCCAAGCTTGGCAGATGAAAATATATTTTTTCTAATATAAAGAGATAGTTTTGGTATCTGAGTAAAGGAATAAACACTATAATAAAACAACTGTTAGGATAATTGTATAGAAAATAGGTATGTCATGACTGAATCTAGCAAATAATTCAATTATGAATATATGCTAAATTTAAAACATGATCATGACTTGATTCTGTTGAACTATATATCAAAAATCAAATCAAAAAGTAAAAGAATAAAAGGGGAGGAAAGTTGTGAGACCGAATGAACTCCCTCTAGAAAGGCAGTAGAATCTAGTATCAAAACAAAATAAAATACAAAGTCCCATTTTAAATATCTTAACGCTGAGGAATGTTTTCAAGCATAAAAGTCTCTTGCTTCTTCTGCAATAGAAAACATATAGAACATCTTTCATTAAAAAGTTAGTATTTCTTTTTTGATAATATAAAATTAATATAGTAGTTTCCTATTTTTTGTAAAAGATTGATGCTTTATAATTTTTTTAAAAATGTATTTGATCTATGAGTAGAATTATTGGTTTGGTCTTATAACTGTTGATTTAGCTGGTAGTTACTAGACATCTTTTCCAGTCATTATTCTCACCCAGATCAGTTGCGACTTTTTAGTTTACTAAGGTTTTGCTGTGAGTCTATGTTCAATGATCCTATCATCACATACAGCCTATTTGTATTACGGTTACTCTTTATATATACTGTGAAAAATAGAAAGTGTATAAAAGGAAACATTTCCTTTTATTAATCCCTTATAGATATTATTGCTGAAGCTGTCTATTGATGTGGCAGTTTTGTTAGTTAGAAAATTGCAAGATTACATCCCTATAAAGAGTAGCTCTTTGGAATCATAATTTGGAAATAATCTCTCCCTTGCCACTTTTTCTGTTTGATGAATTATATTGATGAGAAGGATGATAAAACAAAGTTTTCATAGTGGAAGGTTCTGCTTATGTTTTCAAGACACAAATAAATTACCTTGGTTTACTAGCACGCTGCTACTTTTTGAGAAGTCTAGATTGATCATAGGAGGCAGACTGGCGTAATGAATTGGAGTTTAAAAGAATTGAATTTGCTCTTTGTCTTCAAAATTTGCTCTATGACATTAAGCAAAGTAACCAGCCTTTGTGAATGTCAATTTTCTGGTTTGTAAGACCAGTAGAATGTTTACTGCCCTGAAGGTTTTGACAGGTTTTGAAGTGATGTAATAACACACGGTCCATTGCAACTAGCATAAAATTCATGTATTAGATTAGATGGCTGGGATGAAACCTACATTATCACACAAAATAAATTTGGCTTTTTCTTCATTGAAGTTCACCCAGTTCTTTAAGAGGCTATATTGTTCCACAGTCCCTAAAATACTACAAGTTGAAATAAATACTGCCATTGTGGTAGACAGATAAAAAAGATATAGATTATAGTACTATATCCAAAATGGTCTTAATAAAATTAAGATTAATAATTAATAGTGATTTCTGATAATCAACGTTGTTAGGCATTTTGGTGTTGGGAACTCCTGAAGTTGCTGAAAAAAGGAAAATAGATAATACCTGAAAAATATGTTCTCTAAATTTTCCACATTTTTTTGTATTATATAATTCAATTTAGTGGTAGAATATATGACAGGAGTAAATAATCCACATTTTTGGTGTTACATAATTTATCCCAGACATCCATAGTGAAACCTTGAAGATGAGAACAGAAATAATCAGGTAAAGATGAAGATATCAATAATCTAAGCTGAGAGAATACTATCCTTACAGGATTGGAGACCAGAAAAAGAGCAGTATTATTTGGATATAGAAAGTAGGTTATGGGAGCCATGGTAAGAGAGAGGATTATAGAAGTGAGGCCATCAGATGACTTATATGTCATCCATATAGAGGGTAGCAGCCCATTAAAATTTTAGTTCAGAAATATCATTGGTATTGTATCTTGGATAATGGAATATAATCAGAAGTGTGGAGACCACCTTTGAGGTAGATTTAGGAATCCATCTAAGAGATGATGGTAAACCCAAAACATTGGATTAATAGAATAACTGAGGAAGTGAAATTGACTAGAACTTTATGACTGATAGAAGAAGAAAGCCACCGGGCGCGGTGGCTCAAGCCTGTAATCCCAGCACTTTGGGAGGCCGAGCGGGTGGATCACGAGGTCAAGAGATCGAGATCATCCTGGTCAACACGGTGAAACCCCGTCTCTACTAAAAATACAAAAAATTAGCTGGGCATGGTGGCACGTGCCTGTAATCCCAGTTCCTCAGGAGGCTGAGGCAGGAGAATTGCCTGAACCTAGGAGGCGGAGGTTGCAGTGAGTCGAGATCGCGCCATTGCACTCCAGCCTGGGTAACAAGAGTGAAACTCCATCTCAAAGCAAAAATAAAAAATAAAAATAAAAAAAAATAAAAAAAAAAATAAAGAAGAAAGCCGCTAGTCTCTGAACTTCTGTCTTTTCAGTTATGCGAGTATGAGATTCAGAAGAGACGTCTTTGGTGGGGACATCATTTTAGAAATCATTGGTGGTCTTAATGTTAAAATAATAATTGTGTTTACTTATTACAGCTTTGAATAGTTTGTAATATTAGAGAAAAGACTACTGTGTACAGCTGCAGTAATTTTTTCATTTTTAATTTTTGAGATGGGGTCTCACTCTGTTGCCTGGCTGGAGTACAGTGGCACAATCTCAGCTCACTGCAAGCTCTGCCTCCTGGGTTCAAGTGATTATCCTGCCTCAGCCTACCAAGTAGCTGGGACTACAGGCATGTGCCACCACGCCCAGCTAATTTTTTGTATTTTTAGTAGAGACAGGGTTTCACCATGTTAGCCAGGATGGTCTGGATCTCTTGACCTCATGATCCGCCTGCCTCAGCCTCTCAAAGTTCTGGGATTACAGGTGTGAGCCACCATGCCTGGCCAGCTGCAATGATTTTGAACTTTCAACTAAATTTTAAAATATTTTGAAATATATCAATGTTAGTAAGATTTCTTCTGTCTATAATATTTACTTTTATACTGACACCGTATCTTTATATTAGTATTGAGTTAACTTTGATTTCTTCAATCATATTTTTCTAACCCTTCATCTGCAGCATGTAATCTTTAAAGTTAATATGTTCTCATCCAAAAGATAATGTATTCTAGGAAGAAGAATAACTATAGTTATTCTGACCATGGAGTACATTAAATACATGTATGCTTCCCATTTTATGGATTAATTTTCCAAAATTTTAAATTAATATTACAGGCAAAGAATAGCCATGAAGGTTCATTTATGGTATTTTGGATTAGAGGAAGAGGTTGGGAGATTATGTGTGTAGGGAAAGGAGGGGTTTGTTTTGTATTTGTTTTAGTTAGTGTGCAGATTAGATAATAACTTACTGCTTGACCAAATTTTCTGAAAAGGATTCTATTACTAAACATTGTGAAAACTGGCACTTACCTTTACAGCACAGTTGGAAAACACCTACTTTCTGCACTAAATTCCTATAGTTCTATATTCATTAAGAAATACATTTGCAAGGGCATTACTGAATTGTATTTATTTTGATGATGAGAATATATAGCAATGAAAAATCTAAACATCTGTGATAAACTATTTGAGAAATCCAAGACCCTAAAAAAGATAAATATATTTTGACATATTAAACTTTTGACACATGGATAGGAACTACACACTAACTATACAAAAAAATTAACTGCTCTGTACAGTTTTAGGATAAATAGAATAAATTTATCTTATTAAGATAAACATAGTACTATTGAACACTGCCCTTAAGAAAAAGGACACAAGATCTGTGTCCATTTATTTATTTAATATTTTTGTTTTAGAATTTTTTAAAAATTAATTTTTGGCTAGGCATGGTGGTGTATGACTGCAATCCCAACATTTTGTGAGGCTGAGATGGAGGATTGTTTAATCCCAGGAGTTTGAACCAGCCTGGGAAACATGGTAACACCTTATCTCTATGAAAAAAAAATGTCAAAATATTAGCTGAGCATGGTGACATGCATCTGTACCTCCAGCTTCTCAGGAGGCTGAAGCGAGAGGATTGCTTGATCCCAGGAGCTTGAGGCCACAGTGAGCCGTTTTTGCATGACTGCCTACCAGCCTGGGTGGCAGAGATCCCAGCTGTCTGCAAGAGGTCTCTGTTTTGAGATAGCAAGACTCTGTCTACAAAAATAATAATAATTTTTAATAAAATCTGTAATTACCAGATGTAGAAGCTCTAGCTATGTCATAATCTACATTTCTCACAATAAGGTCCAAAAAATTCCCTTGTTAGTAGGTACAGTTGGCCAAATATTAAAATCCAAATGTAAACCTTTCACCTTGAATATCTAATTCTGCAAGCCTTCTTCTTGAGTTCAGTTGCTTCTGATCCCTAGCGAGCACAACATCTGTGAACTGGATAAGTCTTCTTAATGATGCCAACTCCGTAGCAAATGACCACACATTTCAAATAATACATAAGCCAGGAATAAAAGTAATTTATCCTTTTGTCTGGAACAGGTGCTTCTGGAATGACTTTAAATAAGTCATGCTTCAGTTTGCCTCTCACAGCTGTGAGAAGCTGTCCCAAGCAGGTGACAGATTGTTTATCCACTGAATTAACATTTGTCACTCTAAAGAATGCAAACATTTTTTCAGTACCTTCATATCATTACATTTGTGTCATTTTGAATGNTCCTAGTTTTACCTTGAAAACTACATCAGCCACTCGGAATCATGGAAGCTGCTAAAGTAACCCAAGTAACAGTTTGTGTAATTCTAAAAGTCTGTTTCCGTTCCAGTGATAGACAACATCAGGTAAGAAGCACATTGCCTAATTTTTGGCTTAGAGTTTTTTGCACTCATAAAGGCAGATGTACTTGATGCTGGCTCTTTTTGGGATCTAGAAACATCAGCAATAATGCTGGGTATTTTTTTTGTTTGTTTGTTTTTAATCATTTTACTTTGAGCATCACAATTACTCTCTGCCTTACTCCTCAGCAGGTAGTAATGTTCATTGATTTCCCTAGCATAGAGACAAAGCCATAGTGGTCTAATATTTAGAAGGATAACATTTAAGGAAAGACGTAAGGCACATCAAGCATATATGATTCAACATTTTACACATCAGATTAACCTGGCCTTTTTATTTTGAACTACTGTGTGCCATCTTCCTCCTCTGCAGAAGACCCAGGCAGCAGCATTCTTTTATGCACTCAGCCTTCACTTTTCTCATATGGTTGGACAACTTATTATATCAAGTAATTACAACTCTGCCTGATAAATTCCTATGCTGACAAGAATGTGAGAGGAGGCTAGAAGTGTGGAGAAATAAGTACTTCTCATCTTCTACCCCAGCTCACCTTCCTCAACCACAGTCCTCAGATAGTGACTAATGGGGCTTTGGTAAATAAAGTACTTGATCTGCGAAGTGTGTTCTCACAGCGTTCCACACATGAGGGGCTCACCTGCCCACAGCAGTGCTCTCTGCTTTTCATTTCACCTAGATAACCTCTTCTCTTTGCTCTTGAAACCGCCTCATCCTGACTTATCATTCTTGGAAACACTAACATATAAAGTAATTGCAAATCAGACTCCTGTTTCAGGGTCTGTTTCCGAGGATCCACAACTTTAGACATTCTGAAAATTATTTTCTTGGTAAGGGTAAGGAAAATGCATTAATTTTATCTGAAATACCCATTTTGTAATCTCCTCTTCATTAATCATCAAATTGTTGAACAGAAAAAAAATTGCTTATTACTTTACAAAATGCACACACATATTAATATCTGTTTAGAATCATAGCTTTCTGGCAAGTCAGCACATCCATAATGTAAACAAATTTTTCTAACCAAAAAAAAAAAAGTACCTTTAGAGTCTCCCTCAACCTTATTTATTCTTGTATTTCATATATTTTAATAAAACCTTTTTGTTATCTGGCTTCCAAGCACACTGTAAATTAGAAGCTTCAAATTAGAATTCAAGAGAAAGTGTGTTAGTGCTTTTGACAGAAAAAAATCAAATACAAAAAAAATTCAGGAAACAAATCATTTCACAACTCCATCATCTAGAACAAAGCTGGTATACCTATCTCATGCTATAAAACATATAAACTGATATTCATAATTTTGATTCTAGAATATCAAGAAAATGTTCAATTATGTTTAGAATTATTGTTGTAAGAAATTTAAAATGTTTAATGGCAAATAAAAATGTATTGCTCCAACAACCCTTGCTCACCCCCAAGCAGTCACATGAGAGAACTCATTTTAAAAATGCAGAATACCTAAGAGAAGCATAATATAAGGTGAAGTTTTGACAGTTGAACTTTTTGAAATGAAGGTTTTCTATATTCGTGTATAAAAACAACTGAGTAAAGCAATCCACAGCAGAGTAGTTACATAAATTCAAAGTAAGTCATTTAAAATTATTAAAACAGAAAATGAGAAAATATCTTTTGTCTAAAATAATGGGTTTTTTTCTAATTTATGGAACAAATTGTTGCCTTTACTAAAAGCTCAAAAGATCACAGCAAAATAAGTAGGAATTTAAAAATTTCTCACTAAGGAAAATATACAAATTAAGAAAAAAAGAGTTTATCTAGAAAATGATTTATAAACAGACCAAAAAAATAAAGAGATAATTTGTAAATTAAACATATTTTTATTTTTTACATTATATTATATACATGCTGGATCAACCTGGCAGTGGCATTCAAAGCAAAATTGTGGAAACCTGTTATTAAAGTAGGTATTAAATATACTGAGTTCTAATCTGCAACTATGCCCCAGAACAATAAAACTAGTCTAGTTTAGAAAATTATTCCTCTTTATGCTCAATATTTGCATCTTTAATAATAAATATACATTATTTTTGTCATGTTTGATGTCTTTTAATATAATTCGGTAAGTAAATTCTCTTTGAAATCCTGTAGGCTTTTGCAGATACAACTGGGAAATCATTTACCATAGTTTCTGAATCCTAAGTGACTTTGGAGCAATACTGTTTTAATTATCCACAAAGTTTTTATTATTTTGCCTAAAATAGGAACACCACAAGAGGATGTGATCATTTAGCTGTTGGTTATGAACATATTTTGTAATAAGAAGAGAATGATCCTGTGTTTACACATATAGATATCAGTTTATATATTTCAGGTTTCATTGAAATTAAGTATTCGTTTGAACTGATTTTAAACTCACATACACACTCTCTCTTCTGATATATTCATGTGAAAGTATGAAAGCTTTTATTGCCATGTATATTTTTAACATACTGAAAATTTTCAAACTCTTTGATTATCATTCTATTACACTTAAAAACCAGAGTCTGTCTTTGCCTCCTGTAAAACAAAGGAATTTCCTCTAGAGCCTCTGTGATTTCTTTTAATGCTGTGATTCTGAGTGCCCAGATCCCAATAAGCTTCCCTGAATCTGAGCACCGACTCTTTACTGCTGATGACCTCACCTGTCACTTGGACTCTTTTGTTCTTCATTCCTATCCTTTACAATTAGTGGACCGTTTCACATATCCAGTCCTTCTTAATGCATAAAAGAAACCCAAAGTTTTATTTCTTGATTTGTATGTCTTACATTCATATCTAAGTATAAATTCCCAGAAGCAGAAACTATGTCTAATCTCAATTTAGTATTCTCCATTTTTTGGAGGATTAGTATTCTCTGTTGTTCTTAGCACAATAGTTTGCAGAGAGCAGACAATTAGCACATATGATGAATATGTATGCATTAATTGATTTAATTGCTTGGTTAGTAATTATGTTGCAGCTAATAAGTTGCTTCCTTTCAAACTCTTCAAAAACAATCCAAATATATGAACTGTGCAAATCTGAAATTTATTTGGCTGAAATTTTAAAGGCAATCATTATGGCATAATTTTTCTTTCTTTCATTTAAACTTGTTAAAAAATTGACCTGGAATAATCCTTTAACTTTAGCTGTCTCCTCTGAGATTTCTTATACAAATTATGTGCAGATGCGTAGAAATACTGCTTGGTTTAAATAAGTGAATTTTGTTTTTTTGGGTTTGTGGTTTTTTTACAGTTGTGAACTTTTTTTAAATCAGTACAAGCAAAATAAGGTAATATCTATAATAAGAAACGCTTTGATAAAGTTCCTGTTCCTTCAAACACAATAAGTGAAAAATAAAATTGTTCCTGTATCTGCAGGAAAATTATCTCTGTTGGTAACCTGCAAGTAATTTAGGAAATATATGCTCCACTAGTAGTATGGCAGAGCTGGTTTCCTGGGATAAGGTACAATATTTAAAATTTGTTTATGCTTCAATCATTTTATAAAAAATATTCATACTTCAGAGAACAGACAGCAGAGCAGGTACTGTTTATCTGCAATTATGAAATATTTGAATTAAATGATAAATAACAAGAAAAAGTAAAGACTATTTATTTTTCAGTCCAGTGATTCTCAAATTTCAGTATAGACAACAAGCCCATGGGGTTCATATTACCAATTCCTTGGAACTATTCTAGGCCTACACATTAGAAATCTCTGTGTGTGGGCTCCAGGGATACGTATTTTTAAAAGATTTCTGGTGAGTCTAAGCCAGTGAGGATTCAAAGCAATTTTGAAACTTGCTCTTAAAGTTCCTTTAGGACAAGATAGTCATGGTTCAAGGCATAGAATGGACATGCAATAGACACTTGAAAAGTTGAAGTCTAAAACTATAACTTTGTCCACATCATTAAACGAACAGTCTCATTTTCTTTATTAAAATAAGTGATGACAGCTGTTCTTACATAAAAATTGTTTAATTAATTGTAGTTACATAATATGGATGGTGCATACATGAAAATGAATATAATTTTCAGTAGAAAATAATGACAGTGCTTTTTTCTTAGTTTTTTCATTCACTATCAATTATTCCCAGATTAGACTCATAAATAATTTATACAAAATTCAATATTTCCATTCAGTTATCATTATCATTGGCTCTTGAATTAGAACTGCTTCTCCTACAAATTTGCATAATATTGGACCCAAGAATTGTGAGTCATAGCAACATTTTATCAAAGTGAAATTGGCAGCCAAATAATAAATATTAAGACAAAATTTAATGAACAAGCTTGTTTCTAATTCATATGTATTTTTGACACTTACTTCCTGTAGGTCCACATTTTCTTCATCATTAATTATTTTACCTGCATACAACAATAATCAAGCCAAAAAATAAAAACCATTACTCTGCTCCAAGACTAAACAAGCCAATAAATAAAATAAATCTTCATAATTTTTTTTAGAAATGCAAAACCATCTCATTTGTTCAACATACATATAGAACATTTTTATTTTTTACCAGGTTCTATAGTAGGCCATCAAGATACACAAATAAGACATTGACCGTCTATAAGTTCAAACTGTAGTAACCAAGCAAGTTAGAAGGAAAAGCGCCACGCTGTGAGTTCCAAATTAAAAGTCCTGAGTTCCAAATTAAGAGTCCTCTATAAATTAGCCCTTGACGGAGAAAGGGCTAACGCTCAAAGTTCTCTGGGCCCGAGGAAGGAGCTTGATTTCCCTTTATATCTTGATTTAGGTCGTGGGGAGGGGAGCCTAGCTGAAGCAGTTTCACAGGAGCAGAACAAGAAAATTATATAAGGAAGCTGGTAACCCGGGAGCAGGGGGTTCCAGGATTGTTGGTTGCTAAGAGTATTTCCATAGGATCATTAAGTGGGGTAGCAGGGGAACTTTCCATATAATCAATCACCAAATCACCAAGGAAGGTAGTCACAATAGCAAATAGACTTGCCAAGCAGTATGGGATTACAATGGTTACAGGTACTGTGGACAGTGTGAGCCGCTCATACCCGCTCAAAGCTTTGAGGGCAGCATGACCCAGCTATGCACCTGTGGGGGCTGTGGCAGGGAGGGAGAAGCTAGGTTGGAGTTTACAGCTAAGATGGAGTCAGTGATGCTCGCCCAGGGTAGGTTATTACAAAACCTAATGATAGGAACAAATGTACACGATAAATTAATAAAAATTTTAATCTAAAAATTATAAATATATCTCTAATACTTCACTAAGGTGATATACATATCTTATTGATTAAACTATTTATGATTTATATGTTACAGATACAAAGTGACACAAAATGCCAAGAGTTTAGTCATCTAGCTGGGAACACAAACATACACACAACACACACACTCACTCACTTGTAATACTTAAAAATAAATAAGTGAGAGGAGAAGAAAATAAATTTTTTGGTTTTGTAATTTGTAGAAGGCATGAATTAGGTGGTTTATATGAATCATATTTAACCAAAAAATCAACCAGTAAATATGGACAATATTAGTAATTATTTTACAATGAGGAAAGTTAGATTCAGAGAGGCCAATTACCTTCCAAAAAAACTAATATAATCATAGTTCAAATATAAGTCTCACTGGTTGTCACAGCTGTGCTTTCCACAACTTTGCACTATTGTAAGCGGGGGCGGGGGGTGGGGGTGGGAAGGAGCAGGGCTGCCCGAAGATGCTCCCAGTTCCCTGATCCGGAGAGGGAGCCTACTCAGTTCCCTCCTAAGAATAAGGAAAGGGGCCCCAGAGTGGCAGTGAGCTTACCGTGGAATAATTATCACCGACCCAAATACTTTAGTAGAGAGTGATTTATTAGGCAGAGAGAAAGAGAGAGAAAGAGAGAGTGGGAGCTTCCACACTGTTGTGGGAGGGGAATTGAGAGGGGATATCTGTACAGGTAAGGAGTAGCGGGGGTTTTAACCCTGGAGTTATTCCCACCCCATTCATGTTCTCGTCCAATGAGAGGAGTGTTTTCAAACTTCCTCTGGAGTGATTGATCTTTGACTTTGATACTGGATTGGCTACTTGGACCACAACAGAGACCCTTCCTCCCAGAGCTTTCCTTGGGCTTTTTGAACAAAGAAACCTACCTCAATTTCTCTACCTAGCCACCTCCCCCTCCCACCCCCCCACAGTGGGAAAGTCAGACAAAGAACTTTACATTTAAAACCTCTCTGGTTCCCAGATGGAGGCGAAACCACTCCCCTCACGGACCTCAGAAGAGAAGTTTTCTTTTCCTTAACACAGTCCCTCACTGTGTTAATAGTGCTAATTGGATTAAAAACTAAAAGAAAGAAAGCAGGTGATGCAGTAAATTTTTCTGCAGGATTTAAATGGCTTTTTTCGAGTGGGATTTAAGTAAGTTGTAGAAGACATAGAAGAGACAGAATGTGAGTGAAATTTGATGGATGAATATGACTTGATATATCAGCTGCTGTTGCATATATATAATGAGTGCAGTTGTGATAATCTTTGAAGACTGAGCATAATTACTAAAACAGCCATTTATCTACAGAAAGGACACTTGTCCACTGAAAAAGAATGAACATTTGGAAAGGAACGAGCATGTGGAAAATAATGAACAAACCTATTTTCCATAGCATTGGATTATAAACATCTCTGTGTATAAGGTACGTAGAACAAGTATTAAAAATGCAAGTTACTCAGACTTTCTCGAGTCCAACTAATTAGCATCTCTCAGAGTAAGATCCTGGAATCATTGTTTTAATAAACACCATAGAGGCTTTTGATACAGGTAGTTTGAAAACTATTGCTTGAGAAGCATTAGCTCAAAAAGGGGTGGTAATCACAGTGACAGACACTATATGAATGGATGATAGATGGAGTCATTGATTTTGGACACAAATTTTAGGGGACAGCCATAAAATATTGTGTTTTTTAAAATAATGGGATTTGCAAGATAATGTGTTTTAAATGCTAATTGAACATGATTATACAATCCTTTATATGATGTTAATAAGAACTAACTAAAACAAAATAGGGCTTTCTACTGCTTTCCCAAGACATGGAAATTCTGCATAATAATAGCAGCTAATATTTAATTAGCCCTAAATGTATGTCAGATACTATTCAGCATGTTCCAAAGGTAAATTACTGAAAGTAACAGCAATCCAATGAATTATATCTCATAACGATCTCACTTTTACAGATTAGACAACTGAGAACAAGTGGCTAGGTGATTTGCCCCCAAATGATCAGAAAGTGGCATGATTACAGAGCCCACAAACTTAATTGATATAATGCATTAATTTAGTGGTTTAACTTATTTTTAATTATTCAGGTTAATTTGTAATGAAAACTGTTTTGGTTAATTTATTTTTTATTCAGTAAATATTTCCCAAATATATGCAGTATTACCTCCAAATTCCTACAAAAGTTTTAAAGATTATTTTTAGTATAAAATGTCACCATAGAGATCATTTCAGATCTATTTGACATATATCTTAGCCATTTACTTTACTTCTATCCATCTTTGTCTTAGAGGTACAGAAATATGTCCACAATAATGGAAAAATAAATGTAAATTCACTTAAATTAGTCGAAAAACCCATAACAAGCGTCAACTGTCAAGTGAATTAGAAGAATGGAGTGAATAATGACTGATTATATATAATTCTGCTGATGTTGTGGATTTACTTATGCATATGTGACATTTGTCCCACAAGTAAAGACAGAGACGAGTAAACTGTTTAAAACACATTAACTGTATCTTTCGGGCATTTACGACAAACTTTTCTTAAAATAGGTTACTTGGATTATTCTATTTACACCCTTACATAGCACCCATCCTAGCAGCACCAGGTTAGCATAGAAATGACAAAACTCACAGTAAAGCTACTCTTTTGAAAAAACAAAAGCAAAAGAAAAACACAATGCCTACTGCATTGCTACAAGTACAAATTTAAATGGAACGTCAAATGTAGTTATTTATTCAGAATAAGTAGATAGCTTAATGAAGAAACCACCTAACGTATGAGTTGAAAAACTTTAAAATATATACCAATTGGGGTGCCCAATGTTGTTAACCATCAAAAGTTGAAAGTGTAGTTTTTATGTCAATTAAATGAATTTTAAAAACATGGTGAGGAATAATTATATGTCTGAGAGATGATATATGTTCAATAAAATGGATTGTGCAGATGAAATTATGGTGTTTGGAAAGGTCTCAAATATATCACTTACTAGATAAGTAACTCTGAGCATAAACTATCTCTATTTCAGTTTGTCTTTACATAAAAAGGAATGCTACACTGTTCCTGATATAGTATTCTTAACACAAAATGTGATAATGCAAGTAGGAGAGTTCTGGATCAAGGTAAGCTCCCCACACCTATTTAGCTATTTTCATCATCATTATCTCTGAAAATAATAACAAAATAATAGAGGCAACATTTTGAAAAATGATAGTTCTTCATCTTATTATTTATATAATAAACTATTTACAATGTAAGTGATTATAAACCTCAGTGTATAAAACTTCTAGAAGAAAACATAAACAAAATGCTCTGAAATGTAACCTCGGAATGGATAAAATTTCTCAAATGGAACATTTAAGGCACAAAAGAGAAAAGAAAATTGAATTTTATCAAAAGTAAATACTTTCGCCTTTCACAGGTCATCAATAAGAAAATGAATAACAGAGTCATAGACTGAGAGAAAATATTCACTTCATGCATAACTAACAAATAACTTGTATTGAGATCTCTTAGAAGTCAACATAAAAGCAATCAACAGTATAAAAATAGTCAAACTCTTCAACAGACAGTTCATGAAAGATCATTATGAATAGCCAAATGCACATCAAAAGATCTTAACATCATGACTCATCACAGAAATGTAAATTAAAACCATGATATCCTTACACACCCATTAGATTGGCTAAAGTTAAAGACTGGTTACCTCAATTGTTATGCTACTGTTGGGAATGTAAAATGATCCTACTACTTTAAAAAATTGTTTGATAGTTTTCTTTAAAAAGTGAAAGTTATATCTATCATACAGTCTAGCCAGGAACAGCTACATTACTAAGGGAAAACATTTCTCAATGAATGTATAAAATATAAAAAAAATTAATATACACATGTGGTAAATTTATTTTTAAGTCTCTCAAAAATACCATATAGTCTTTCTTGTACTCTCAGTTTTGTTCTAGGAACATAAAATTTTATTTCAATTGAAGAAAAAATTTCTTTTTGTTAGGAATTTAGAACTTAAATATTTATCTGTAATTCTATTACAAACTCTCATAGTTTGTTTAAGGTGTGATTTTGTAGGTCCATGGTGCAGAAACAGGGAAATCTTTATTGCATTTGTCATAAATTACTTCTATCTTTATAGCAATACCTAAAGGAACTTTTTAGCTCAGGGTTGTATAGACAATGTAATAATTAAGAATTACTAAATCTGAAACTTGGAATAGGATGAATGACATGACACTTAACTTCATGGATATTTGAGATGCATATTTCATTTCTAAATAAAAAAGAATATCTAAATTTCCTTAACAAGTAAATTTACCTCTGTCGGGATTATATTCTCTGCTTTACTTATCATTTTGTTTCTTTACTATCTCATTATTATTTTCTGTGCTCACTGTCACAGGCATTATGGGAAAAACAAAACAAATGAACACATAAAAAAAAATTCACCAAACAAAAATGCACATTCAGCATCTCTTCATTGGATTACGGTTTAGTTTCAGCGACTATCACTGACTATATTTCTAGAGGTTCAAATCGTGTTCCTACTTGATGCTGCATAAGCTATCAACATTCCCAAACTAGAAATGAACCCACTTTTACAATAGCTGTGCAAAACATCAACTATAGCTCTTCCTATCTCTGCGTGTTCTACATTTCTGAGGACCAGATGTCTTAGCTGGATCCATGACTTTTGACTCAACTGGTCTTTTGGCCCCCACCCAGAAGCATACTCAGCCCTTGAGGACTGTTTTCCACACCCCTATGATTGCATCCCCAGCCAATCAGAAGCACCCATTCCATAGCCCCCTGTCCACCAAACTACCTTTAAAAAACCCTATCCTCCAAATTCTCAGGGAGGCTAATTTGAGTAATACTAAAACTCTGGTCTCTCATTTATCTTTCTCTATGTGTATTAAACTCTCACTCTATTGCAATTCTCCAGTCTTGAAAAATTGGTTCTCTCTGGAGATTGGCCAAGAAGAGCCCATTGGGTGATTATACTCCTTTGGCATGCCAAAGCAGGAATGTTAAGGCTCACCTGCCATCATTAGTAAAGACTTTTAAAGAAAGAATGTGAGAAAAAAAACCTTACAAATTTATATTTGAGATGCTAATTTATAAAGCCATGATTTCATAGTAACCCAAATCATAATAAAGATATACACTGTGGAATGTTAGTGACATAAAGACATCCTTACTTTAAATTTATGATATTTTAGAATTCCAATATTCCTATTTCTTTATGATAACATTAATCAAGCACTGAGATTCCCTGTCTGACTGGAAACTAGAAGCACTAAGAAGAAGCTCAGTGGAAACTAAATTTAGGTTCTGAGAAACTTTACAATCTTGCTTACCTTGAGGAGCAAGAGACATAAATTTAAGGACAGACAGCATAAGGTGGTCACAACAACCACTTTTATAATGGAGATCACTGAATATTTCCTGGCACTCTAAGAGACAATGTACTTTAATGTAGATTATATTGATTTACTCTAAGATAACTGTTTCCTCTTACCTTGCAATAACTTGGAGCAAATCAATGCAATCTGCATTTCAATATGTTTTGTTACTGACTTCTTAAAAAAGATGGCTTGAAAATTTTGATTAGAGGACAATATGCCCACACATACTAATAACTGAGGTACACACAGGTAGGAAATTGGCAAGCAAAATAAATCACTTTATTTTTAAATCCACCAAAGTAATTAATGTTTCTGTATTCTAGTAACTTTACTGATGATGACATGACCTTGCTAACTTTGTCACAGTGTCTGAGAGGCCCACCTTAAAAGCATTCACATTATGCTATGAAGGCTATATATTACATGATTACATTAAAATACAAGCAATAAAAGTGCTACCAATAAATGTGAAGCAAATTCACCATGTCTCTCTCCCTCATTTCTCTCTCTCCTTCTCTCTCTCTTTAGTGATTATGCATTTCCATAATTACAGAATATCATGACTTAAATGTTAGTGGTAAAAGTGTTTGTTAATCTGAGTTTTTTGAAAGCTGGATCACCCCTTTCCATAATTGTCTTATGTTCTTGCCTGTACAGATACATATTTTGAAGGCAATGATCAGGCATGTGGATGTTTCTGTGCACATTGTTGTCATATTGGCCAAAACTTAAGCTTTATAAATCTGAAAAATATATAAAAGAGGGCTATGAAAGCAACACAAGTTCACCAGAAAATCTCATCACTATAAAAGCCTTTATTACTGTAGGTCAAGCAAGGGGAATTGTTAATAGCATTATTTTTATGTTTCTATTACATTGAGTATTAAAAAATCATATGAGGAAGACCCTCAAGCCAATAATTCATTAAATATTTGATGCAATCAATTTAGAAATGATATAAATGTATGCTTTTATGTGCATAGGTGCATATAGTATAGACAAATAAAAAGAGAGGTTTTCTCTGTCCTCCAATATAAGCAACTATCAAAAACATTGTTGCTATAATAAAAGTAATTAAAGATACTTAAGTATCTTTTAAATATATTATTGTATTAAGGCAGTAGAAAGGCATAAAATTATGTACATTTACTCCAAATACTCATTTACTTTGCTAAGTTTTTACATTCTTGAATATTCAGTTAAACCCTACATCTTTTTCTTAAACTCATACACATATTTCTCTTCTTCAGATTCATCTTACATTTATTGTACATGATTAGATCATATTGAATTTTATTTAATATGCGATCTTTTTTTTCCTCCCAAGGGGATTCTAAACACTCCACACACAGATATGTAAATTCTTTCTGTCATAAATTACTGGGCTTGTTTCACAGTAGGACTAACAACTGTTTAAGATTTGCTAAAACCTAATGAAGTGCAATTCAAACATTTCCATTCTCCTGATCACTAAGTTTCAGTCATAGTGATATTTGCAAGAACATTTCAAAATCTATTTTTATGAACCTTAGAAATTGACATTTACAAGAACATTTGCAGTTGACATTCATAAAAAGGCCAGTTAGGCCATTTAAAAGTACATTTATAGGAGTATTTACAGTTAAAAATAAATGTTAAAACCTAAGACATGTTCTTTATCAGTAATTTTATTTTTTTTTTAATATGTAACTAGTCATGGGTATGTGAATAATCACAAAGGGTGAGAAATAATTAAAAAAGTAGTTTTAATGCACATTCATATTTGCTTTTAACTTTATCTAAAGAATGCAATTTTATCTTTACTTTTCGAATAAGTTTTTATGGTTTCAACCAAAATGAAAACTGCAATTGTGTATCCTAAGGCAGTTTGGGATTTACCTGTTCTAGGTAGAAAGACTAAAAATACATCTGCTGATTTTCATATTGAAATTTGTCTCTTAGTTTGATTATTATGATTAAAAATATTGTTAAACTTTGATATTTTAGAAACTTGATCTATGGGTGATTGAACTTTGGGAATATGATGCCAAGGATGCATCTCATAAGAGAGGAATTTATGGTTAAAATGTTAAGTTATTAATATAAATTTCATAACATTCAATATCATCTGTCAAAAAGAAAAAACTGAGAAGATTTGGAAGACAAGGGAACATTTTTAGTTTAAGAATGGTTACATGCCAAAAACCTTCAGCAAATATCACACCAAAAGGAAAAAAAAATTAGATATATTCACCTTGAGGTCAGAAAAATACAGAGATGTTTGCTCTCACTGCTGTTTTTTTCTTTTTTAAAAAAAATAACACTGGCTAGTGCTATAGGATAATAGAAAAAAAAAATGGAAGCAATATATAAAACTTCTGTTAGGTGAAGATAATATGTTTTTCATTGTGAAAAACCTAACAAAATTAGTAAGTCACTCAAGTGTTTCTGAGAATAAAATAATATTCAGCCAAATGCAAGATTGAACGTTTCTGCACCAGCAAGATGCAATTAGAAAATATAGTAAGACCTGCCATAGAAAGGTAAATAGGTAAACATTAAATGAGATATAATTCAATATCACAATATAATTAGTTAATAAAATGATCTGATGAATTTGAGCAGACAGGATACCAGGCGCTCATAATTCTGTGGCTGGGTTTAAACGACTTGATATCACAAGTGGGCAATTGGTGGTGAAGTCTGCTCTGGCTTCAACTTTGAGATATGGATGATTTTTCGAGCTGCGGCATGCAGACCCTTTCAAAAAAAAACAACAGAAATAACTAGAGAAATATTCACCTGTATATTACCAATAGCTTTCCCCAAATCCAAGAAAATTGGGCAGGGGTAACAGTAATGATTCAAGGACACACTGTCTCCCTACCTGGAGTTGCCTAACATTTATTCAGGGACATTCCCATCTTTTTCAGGTTCCCTTTCACCCTGTAAAAAATAATAACTACGATTATTTTTATCTCACCACTGTTTGTGAATAGGAATTAATAGAAATATCAAAAAATCCAATCACCTAATGTCTTAAATCCTTATTTGGTGTATTGCCATATTTTTTTTTACTGTATTATAGAATATAATGTTAATGTACAATTCTAAACAATAATAAAAGCTCTAAGATCTTAGAAAATAATTGAAATCATCATCAGGAAAATTGTATAACTGTTAACTATGTAAACAAAAATAATACCCAATTAAATTTTATGAATAAATAAAAGATTTTACATATTCATGATTTAAATGACTGATATTTGCTCCTTGAGTTAAAGTAGCAACTAAATGCAACTTCAGTCATATTTTTATTTAAAAATACAAATAAAATATATATTAAATAGATTATTAATATTTGAAAAAAGCATTGTGGCAACCACTCAATATTACTACACAGCAACAAGCCACAGAATACACAACAATGGTGTAGAATAGGAAAAAAAAAGACTTGTCTCATGTTTACATGGTAATTTGACATGTGATACAAGAGATTATTAAAATCAGTAGACAGAGGATATACATTTCCTATATAATTCTAGAAAAACTGCATCACATTTTGGAAACTAAATAAACCTAGACCCTATCTTATACTAAGTAAAAATAGGGATGCCAAATGGAGGTCAAAATGTTAAGAATATTTTAGTGAAGATAGCATGGGAAACTACATTTTAAATGGGACCCATTTAGCTCCAATGGTAAGAAAGATGTGAATTTGTTTATATTAAAATTAAGAAGACCTTTGCATAAAAGATCAAGCAGAATCAATAAAATAAATTAATAGAGAATAATTACCTGGGAGAAGATATATAGATATACCAAATTAGAATGTCATATGCTGCAAATGAACAAAAACAATAGAAAAATAGAAATATGCACAAAGGATATGAAGAGCCGAAGCCTGTCTTTGATATATATCCTAGAGTCATATTATTTAGGGCCACGAAAGGAAATGTAAAAATATTCATCCTAACACTTTTCACAGTGGTAGAAAATTGGTGGCAACTAGTATCCTACAAATGTGTTAGATTTTACCACACACTACAAAATACTACGCGTCAGTCAGAAGTAAAAACCTCAATGTTGATATACCAATGTGTATGCTTGTAACGTTAAAGAATTTTTTGAGAAGAAGTAAAAAATCAGTAAAAGGTGTGTTTTGACCAACTGTAGTAAATAAGATGGCTTCTCACCCAACATTGGGTTGCCACATCAATACTGACATTGCCACACTAATAAAGCATTCTGAGGAGGGAGGGTGGCTCCCAAGCTGGTCAAAAACGGCCAACAGACCTAAGGAAGGAGATTAACTTGTAGCTTTTGTGGTGGTTAGGGGGTGGAGCAAGAGTGCGTGTTGCCATTCATGGAAAGTAGCTTGAATGATTTGAACATCCCATCAACACTAGAGGAGAGAACACTCCAGATTTCCATCGTGGACAGAGGGGAAGGGGGAAGGTTGAAGCTTAAAAGCTGTGGGCAGGACGTGGTGGCTCATGCCTGTAATCCCAGTACTTTGGGAGGCCAAGGTGGGAAGATCTCGAGGTCAGGAGATCGAGACCATCCTGGCTAACACGGTGAAACACCATTCCTACTAAAAATACAAAAAATTAGCCGGGCGGAGTGGTGCGCGCCTGTAGTCCCAGCTACTCGGGAGGCTGAGGCAGGAGAATCCCTTGAAAAAGCCGTCAACAAACATCAAAAAATCGAGTCATTTTCTTTATTTCAAGATCTTCAGCAGAATATCATTTGTATCTTTCTTTTCAAACACACACACACACACGAATATGCATTTCCTAGAAATAAGCCCATATTTAACACATTGAAGTACACTACAGTTGAAGCCTATGCAGGTGGCGACAGCCAGGAAGAGAAAGTGAAGAGTTTGTCCTAAATAAGAGAAGATCATTTGGACCTGCGAAGATACTGTTCTCGAATGAAAATATGAATAACTCAACCCTCTCAATGTATAGTTGCTTATATTTTTAGGAGAAATTTCTGAGTTTTATGTGATAAGGACATGTATGTTTCTCACATGGACACCTTAAGCATCGAAATGTATAGAGGAAAAAAGTACAAATTCCAAAAATGTCTGTTAAGTGTGAAATAGAATAATAGACATCACAATAATAGTATCAACTGTTCCTTGAGCAAAAGTACATGTATTCTAAAAGTTTTATATTGCATATTCTTATTGAACTGACCTTATGAATAATTCAAAGGAAACTGAGTCATATGAAGAGCTACACCGAAGATATTATACTAGAGCTTGGCTAATTGTCTTTGCCCATTGTAGGATCTCTGTTTTTAGGGACTCAATTATGACAGACATACTATGTCTTTCCCTTAAAGAATGTTTTATAAGCCCTGACACATTTTTATTCCTAGCTCTTCATTTTGATGTTCATAAACTGTCACTGAAAAATGGTACAATTTGTAGTAAGCCTGAAGATGTGCCTAAGAAGTGCTAGTGGTGTAGATTAAAATACAGGAAGAAATCTTGTTTAATAAAAATTTATATCTAGATGTATCCATTATTTTTCCTTTGCTACAATATCCTTGGGGAACAGAGTTAGAATGTAGCTGAAAGTTTCAATAAGTAGTAAAATTTTTATATGTTATTTTATGCTTCTACAACTAGGTCTTGAATATAAAAAGTTTAAGAAAAAGTAAAAATAACATTTGCAAAGTGAACAATTCTACCATTGTGGCATTCTTTTTCCTATCTTATCTAGAAAATGTTACTTAAGTTTTTTTCTCTCTTTTTTTTCCTTTTTCTTTTCGCCATTCTCTCTACCGGAATTTTAAAATGCCCTGATACCTGTGTGAATCCTTCCTTCACTTCCTCCAGGTCTCCAGGTCTCTGATTAAATGTCCTCTTATGAGGGATCCTGAACCAATCACCATATGTATTAAATAAAATAATAACACCCAGCCCTAATCTAGTAATCCCTCCTTCTTGTTTTTTTTTTTCTTCCCACTCTACTTGTGCTTATCGCCATTCAATTCACTATGTATTCACTTGAATATTTATTTACTGTCTGTCTTCCAAAATATGAGCTTCATGGAAGATATTTTAGCTACCTTGAAATATATTTTCAGTTGTAAGAAGAAACAAAATTAATTTCATTGAATGGCCCATTTTGTTAGCAGTGGCTAGACATCGATACTTAGAATGTTGGTGTTCTAATTTTCCTATCTTTTTGAAATACATTGGTTTAGTAACTGGTTTGTAGATTAGATACATGTTTAAGCCCTATCCATATTTTAAGCATTACAAAACATAATCTCTATGAATTTATATATTTTCACGAAATATTTTGGTGCTCATATGACTGGAATTTTAAAAAACCCTCATATTTTATAAATTAAATTTTTGTGTCAGGACATTCTATTGATTCTATCCTGAGACAGTGTTTATTTCCCTTTGTATGCTTAATACAACACTAAAATGTTTTCAGTTTGAAGCCTTTTTATTCTTCATTTAGGATATCTTTAGAAGAAGAAGTTATTTTCCATTTTATTTTTGTAAAAAAAGATAACAGAAACTGTTGCTTGCCTGGATAACATTCATCTCTGCAATCCTGAAATCTTTTTGTAACAGGGTTTCTCATTAGTCCAATTTCCACTGTCTTCCTCATGACCATGCACCTTATGAAAGGCCAGAGGAGCTGGTTTCTCTTGGGGAAAAAAAACAAAAACCAGAAACCAAAACACTTATATTTGTATAGAATAATTCTTTGCCAGTGAGAGGTTGAGGTATTAGTCTATTTTTGCCAATGTGTACTGAGAGATTGTTGGTACCAGGGGGGTGACTTCTGGGGCTTTTTTTTTTCTTTTTTTTTTTACTCTTAACAAGTACATAGGGGAGAAATTGCCTTTTTTATGCCTCTGGACACTATTGTGTGTGGATGTGATAGTTAAAATTGCCGTTGTCATTAAATGACCAGATGAGATCTAGCCTGAGGACAAAGCAAATATGTGGAGCAAGGCAGAACATAGGGAAATGCAGACAAGGGGAGTTAAAGCATTGGTCATATCGTGCTTGGAGCTACCACAGTTTTGAAACTTTTCATTATATGACACATTTCCTGTTAGGTTAACTAGAATTAATGTTTACAACTTGCAATCAAAAACATTCTAACTGATCTAAAACAGAAAACATATTAGTGAAGTAATATTTTAATAATAAAATTGAGTTTTAGGTTTGCTAATATGTGTTGGTAAATGTGGACTTTGCTTGATGTACTATAGATTAGAACAGTTACTTTGTCTACTGGTAAAAATGTGAAAAAATTGAGGACTTCATATCCTGCAATGCCATTACTTATTGTCTATCTTATTGAAACTACCACATATATATACACCGATAGTATATACAAGGATATTTATTGCAAACTTGTTTTAATAAGAAAAAGTAGGGCAGTGGCTCCCGCCTGTAATCCCAGCACTTTGGGAGGTAGAGGCGGGTGGATCACGAGGTCAAGAGATCGAGACCATCCTGGCCAACATGGTGAAACCTCGTCTCTACTAAAAAATACGAAAATTAGTTGGGCATGGTGGCACGCGCCTCTAGTCCCAGCTACTCAGGAGGCTGAGGCAGGAGACTTGCTTGAACCCAGGAGGCGGAGATTGCAGTGAGCCAAGATTGTGCCACTGCACTCCAGCCTGGCGCCTGGTGACAGAGCAAGACTCTGCCTCAAAATAAATATAAATAAAAAGTAAGAATATTTAAGATTTTTCTTTT